>NC_057729.1:58997428-59013440 GCF_004010195.1 Chiloscyllium plagiosum | reverse complement strand
GGACACAGTATTCCAAATGGGGCCTAACCAGAGCTTTATAAAGTCTCAGTAGCACAACGGTGCTTTTATATTCCAACCCTCTTGAGATAATTGACAACATTGCATTCGCTTTCTTAATCACGGACTCAACCTGCATGTTTACCTTTAGAGAATCCTCAACTAGCACTCCCAGATCCCTCTGTACTTTGGCTTTATGAATTTTCTCACCGTTTAGAAAGTTTTCCATGCTTCTATTCTTTTTTCCAAAGTGCAAGACCTCGCATTTGCTCACATTGAATTCCATCAGCCATTTCCTGGAACACTCCTCCAAACTGTCCAGATCCTTCTGCAGCCTCCCCACTTCCTCAGTACTACCTGCCTGTCCACCTAACTTTGTATCATCGGCAAACTTCGCTAGAATGCCCCCAGTCCCTTCATCCAGATCATTAATATATAATGTGAACAGCTGCGGCCCCAACACTGAACCCTGCGGGACACCGCTTGTCACTGGCTGCCATTCCGAAAAAGAACCTTTTATCCCAACTCTCTGCCTTCTGTCAGACAGCCAATCCTCAATCCATACCAGTAGCTCACCTCGAACACCATGGGCCCTCACCTTGGTGTCCTTACAGCACAACATTCAATTTTGCAATCAAGCCAACCACTTCAACTCCCTCTCCCACTCTCCCAAGGCCATGCAAATCCTGAGCCTCCTCCACCGCCAAATTCCAGCCACCCACCAACTGAAGGATGAACACCACCTCTTCCACCTTGGGACCCTTCATCCACATGCAATCAACGTGGACTTCACTAGTTTCCAAATCTCCCCTGCCCCCAGATCCAATCCGCCCTCCGCTCAGCACCGCCCTCCTGACTTGTCCTACCTATAGGCTCCAATGTCCCCACCTATCACAATTACACCCACATATCGCATTCCCACCTACCTTCCTCCAGCCCCACACCCACATTTCTCTCTCATCCCCCCTTCCCCTTCTACATTCCTGATGAAGGGCTTATGCTTGAAACATTGACTCTCCTGCTCCTTGGATGCTGGGCAGAAGTGGGTACTGCAGAGGCTGGAGATTAGAGTCAAGATTAGAATGGTGCTGGAAAAGCACAGCAGGTCAGGCCTCGGATGCTGCCTGACCCACTATGCTTTTCCAGCACCACTCTGCTCCTCGGATGCTGCCTGACCTGCTGAGCTTTTCCAGCGCCACCCTTTTTGACTGACTCTCCAGCATCTGCAGTCCTCACTTTCTCCTAACAGTACTGAGAGTCTACCTTTAACACATGGGCTGCAGCAGTTTAAAGCAGCTGCTCACCACCACTTTCTCAAGGACAATATGGCTGGCAATAAATATTGGTCTCACCAATGACACCCACAACCACAAATCACTAAAATAAGTGGTATTTACTGCTCACGCGCAATGAAAAATGAAAGAAACTTTACATTACTGCCATAATAATTCATACTAATTAGTAGTGAGAAACCTCTGACTGCATGCACTACCAGGTCAAAGCTAAGGAGGAAACATTCTTCCTATCTCCACACAAAGGCAGGTGGAATTTTAACTCCTACAGAGTGTGGTCACTGAGAGCATTCAAGGGTGTGACTGATGGATTTCCATTGCACAAAGGTATTGTGGAAGGAGGATCAAAAGGCAGACTAATGGAATTGCTCACAGATTGGCCACCATCTAACTCAAAAGACCGCGCAAGAGGTTGAATCACCAATTTCTGCTCTTAATTAAACCAGTCCAATGATCTATTTAACAAAACATGTATTATGCATGAGCCAACAGGCTTTCCTGTGATGGACTGGATTGTAATGTAGGCTAAGCATCAGCTGCAAATTAGTAAACAGTGCTCTTGATTCAAGTCAGCAGTCATGGGTTCAATTCCCAGCCCAGACACAAGGCAGGTATGCCCTGCATGGTACTGAGGGAGAGCCGTCCTTGTCGGAAGTGCTGTCTTTCAGAAGAGAAATTGGATGCAGGCCTCACCTGTCCTGTCTGACAGGTTATTCCAGGCGCTATTTTAAAGAACAGGGCTTTCACTCCAGCAGGGCTGGCTCAGTGGTTAGCACTGCTGCCTCACAGCGCTAGGGACCGAGGTTCAATTCCAGCCTCAGGTCACTGTGTGTGGAGTTTGCAATTTCTCCCAGCATCTGCGTGCTCCGGTTTCCTCCCACAACCCAAAGGTATGCAGGTCAGGCGAATTGGCCATGCTAACCATAGTGTTAGGTGCACTAGTCAGGGTACATGTAGAGAAATGGGTCTGGGTGGGTTACTTTTCGGAAGGTCAGTGTGGACTTGTTGGGCTAAAGGTCTGTTTCCACACTGTAGGGAATCTAATCTAATCATTATCAGAGAGAGGAAAAAAACCCAGAAATTCCTGGAAAAACTTAGCAGGTCTGGTAGTATCTGTGGAGAGAAATCAGAGTTAACTTAGGATCACTGAACCTGAAACGTTAACTCTGATTTCCTTCCACAGAGGTTGCCAGACCTACTGAGCTTTTCCAGCAATTTCTGTTTCTGATTTACAGCACCTGCCATTCTCTCATTTTTTTAATTTAAAAAGTCATCTGGTCATTAACATATTGTTTGAAGTGTCAGCTCATACTTCTCCCTGCACTTTGACCTGGTTGTACACCTACTAAGAAGGTTCCCACATTGTGGAATCTAGCCACGTACAAATCTCATATTACGTTTCCTATACTGATCTCTATTCAATGGTAATGGGCCTATATCCTGAGGCTGTGAACATTACGAACATAAATCCAAGTTTTTCCTTCATTTGCAAACCACCAGTGAAAGTTCAAGGAGCTCTATCTGAAGCCAAGTATGGACTAGAACGCACTGTGATATCTGCCGGTGTTTCCCCACTGTCAGGTATGTTTGCTGGGTATCAGCTTTCCTGATGGACAAGGAGGTGGTGTGATCAGCAGTTCAAAAGTAACTCTGGGTGCTCACTTACAGGAAATTATTATTGGAGCTGCTTATGATGGGCCTTAGAGTGTGCCTATATATTAAACAAAGCAGCACTCTTTAGAGTGAACAGTTTCAATTCTGAGGGGCTGTGCGACTTTCGAATGTCCAAACACAGTTGAGGGATGACAAGAATGAGCTAACTTAAAGCCTCAAACTTCACAGACAAGAGGAAAGAATAGTGAGAGCGAGAGAGATGTAGTATCCACTAGCTAACAACATACAGAGACATCCATTGTCTAGATTCACCTGAGGAATACCCATTTCACTGGTGCAAGCAGGAGACCCCAATTTAGTCCGTGAGAGAAACTGCCTCACTCAATAAGAATGTGAAATGACTGATGGCCCACTCCACCAACCATTCAAAAACTCTAACCCATATGGGCGGCACGGTGGCACAGTGGTTAGCACTGCTGCCTCACAGCGCCAGAGACCCGGGTTCAATTCCCGCCTCTGGAGACTGCCTGTGTGGAGTTTACACGTTCTCCCAGTGTCTGTGTGGGTTTCCTCCGGGTGCTCCGGTTTCCTCCCACAGTCTAAAGATGTGCAGGTTAGGTGAATTGGCCGTAGTGTTAGGTAAGGGGTAAATGTATGGGTGGGTTGCGCTTCGGCGGTGTGGACTTGTTGGGCCGAAGGGCCTGTTTCCACACTGTAATCTAATCTAATCTTAAGCCCAGTGTTGTTCTGGTGGATCTGCATTGTACCTACAGGAGTATTGACCTCAGAAGGTTAATCCACCCATGTTAAGGTCAGTGATGGGAATGAAACACCTTACTCCTTGAGGAACATATCAGCCATGATCAAATGCTGAGCAGACTCGATGGGCCGAATGGCCTAATACTTCTCCGAGAGTTTATGGTCTCCAGACATGATCTGTCTGAGGCTCTGCGCAGCTAAAACATTATCATTTCCACCCTTTCCAGATTTTCAGCTACTTTCACATGGCCATGTGGATTTTTTTCCTACCTGTTCATTAGGTTTTGAAGTCAGAAGTCACACAGCACCAGGTTATAGTCCAACAGGCTTATTTGAAATCACAAGCTTTCACAGTGATGTCCCTTCATCAGGTGAAGTCTTCTGACAAATGAGCAGTGCTCTGAAAGCTTGAGATTTCAAACAAATCTGTTGGACTATAACCTGGAGTCATGTGATTTCTTTGTCCACCCAAGTCCAACACTGGCACCTCCAAATCATAGTTTATGATGGACAGTGAATTCCATTGTACTTTCACAGCAACTAGTCTCTCAACACGAAAATATATTCCAAAATATCTTTCTTGGATCCAAAATGGATGGTCCACATTCTCCCTCAAAACTCCCATCCCATGTTGAAGTTTAATTTCTGCAATTTTGCCCATTCACTTTCTGTACTTTGTAATTTGCTGCTCTCCACTGACACACCTTATTTTATCTTTAATATTTTCGTGTCAACTAAAAACCTGGAACTAAAACTCTCCATTTCTCTGTTAGTGGTGTATATGATGAAAAGCTGAGACCCAGCACACATCCAAAGTGAAACACCCAAAGCCAGGCCTTGGCAGATGAAAAAGAAGGCACTTTATGGTGAGGGCTCT
Source organism: Chiloscyllium plagiosum (assembly GCF_004010195.1). Classification (NCBI taxonomy): domain Eukaryota; kingdom Metazoa; phylum Chordata; class Chondrichthyes; order Orectolobiformes; family Hemiscylliidae; genus Chiloscyllium; species Chiloscyllium plagiosum. The sequence continues at coordinate 59,008,901 of NC_057729.1, read as the reverse complement.
AAAATAAGCTTGGAGATTTGAGACTGCTCAACCTGCACTTCAAAGTGAAACATTAAATCAACAATGTAAAACTGCAGATTCAAATCAGGAGTCAATAGATAAAACAAACAGCTGGGTAAGTCAGCAACCCTGAGAAAACACAACATTTAATGACAGCAAGCTCCCTCCCGCTCTGTCCAACAGACCATGCCAGGGAACAGGCTCCAGAAACCATACAGGACAGCTTCACTAGTGTAATGTCCCAGCTTGACTCCCATTAAATGAACATTGAAGATCCAGTCTCATAACTCATTGTGATTCCTCCCCTTGAAAAACACCAGTGAAACTGGATCCTAAAGTCAAACTGCAAGTCACTCAACTGTGCTATGTAGACTAGTTTTCGGAATGCAGAGATCAGCCAAAGTAATTATTTGGTCATCTGCTTTTTTTCTATTAATTTCCTTGCAGATCAGGTCACAATCAGTAGAGAGCAATAATTTGCTCTGCAAACCTAGACCCCCTTCCTCCATTATAAATCCTGCCAAAAGCCTTATCAGAACTCCACACAATCATCACAGTTGCACCTTGCACATCAACAACATTTACAGGCCAATTCCCATTTGTAAAATACCCTCTAAACTTCGCTCCAGAGTCCTATGCTGCATGGATTAATCTGGTCATACACAGTTCAAAACAGCGATGAGCAGACAAAACGGGCACGCCCTGTTGATACTGCATTACTCACTGCCTGTCTTCAAAGAGACTCCTACACAAAATGTCTGACAGATTCATTATTCAAAGTATGAGGAATTGGCAACGGAGGTAAACCAGTAACTGGAAACATCTTTTTAAAAAAAAATTACATTGCTTACAACTAGTTTACTGTGCTCAATGTCTTAAGGATAAAGTTAGAAGGGAAAGAATCTCAATTACGGTAAACACATAATTAGTTCTCAAACCATGCACTCAGGCTGCTGGGCTGAACTAGGGAACATGGGATAATAGGTTTCAGATTTAAAAGGTGACTGTGATTCAGAAATACCAAAATATCTGACAAACCACTGCTCAACCATTTGTTCATTAACCTGCAATGCAAAGGATATGAGGAACATTCAAAATAGGCAACAGATAAAAACTTGAAGGGAGAAAAAAACTACTGTGCTACAAAGAGGAAGCACAGGAGAATTAATCAGTTTGCCCCCAAAAAAGGGGGTAACACAGGAATGACGGGCTGAATCATCTCCTATGGTTTTGAGATTCTTTAAATTGCTCAGCATTTTTTGGAGGATTAACAACCCATAGCATATTCTCGGAGACTTAGTGAACACAACGCAAAACGTATGAAACATTCAGGTGGTGACAAAAAGAAGTACTTGATCATTTTTGAAAACTCCTTTAAAAGGATTTTAACAATAAAAGCAGCTCAAATAATAAAACACCTTCCACACCCTCTTGGTAACACAACCAATGAATCATTTTTGAAATTTGCTGACGAAGATTCATTGGAAACCTAGTTGTGAACAGGCCATAAAGGAGGCTGTAAAGACAGGTTACAAGAGCTGGCAAAACCATGGTAGATGGGAGCATAATGTGGAAAAATGCAAACTTGTCCATTTTGGCAGAAGACTAAAAACAGCATATTATCTAAATAATATAAGATTGCACAGCTGAGATGCAGAGGAACCTGGGTATCCTCGTGCTTAAATTGCGTAAGGTTAGTATGCAGGCACCAGAAGTAATTAGGTATGCTAACAGGATGTTATTTATTGAGAGGGGAAATTAATATGGAAGTAGGAGGTGATATTTCAATTATAGAGCCTGATGAGACCATACCTAGAGGACTGTGGACAGTGTTGGTCACTTATGCTGTATTCCTGCTCCTGATTCCTATGTTTCAATGAAATACATTCAATGTAGTCACATATGTAGACAAACATGGCTGCTAATTTGCATGTGGAGCTGTCATGTTCTTCCAATAATGGCTGTGGAATCTTTAGCATCCAGCTGAAGGGGCAGAGAAGGACATGGCTTAAAATCTCAGCAGGCAGACTGTATTGCTGACAGTGCAGCACTCCCTCAGTAGTGCCAGTGTGTCAACCTGGACTGTGCTAAGTGGAAGCTGAAGGCAAATCTTCTGTCTCAAGGGAAGTTGGTAAGCAAATGGAAATCAGAGTGTGGACCTTGAGGAGAAGGGAGCCACAGGAATTAGATCATGGAGAAAACAGGAGAACATTTTGAAATCAGTAAAATAAAAAAAAAGGGTTGTGGTCGTTGTAGTTCTGAAACGAAAACAAATTGCTGGAGAAACTCGGCAGCTCTGGCACCATCTGTGGAGAGAGAAACAGTTCGAGTCCAGTGACCCTTTTTCAGAGTACTCAGTACACAGGAGGGTGGAGCACTATGTACGACAGGCTGCTACAAGTTCCAGCTGTAACAAACTGGGTGCACCGTGGTAACAATCTTACTGGCATAACAATCCCGAGAATCCAAGTTTCACTAAATGTTTCACTGCTGCTGTATGCCTTCTCCATTTCAATCAGACACAACCCCCACTTCAGAAACAAGCTCGGTTTGTGCAGAAGGTCGAGCTAATTGTGCCCGAGAGCCAGGACAGTGCTGAATACACAGCGTCCCCCACCCCTGCAGGCATTACTCCACCCCGTCAGCAGCAATTCACTCACACTTTGCAGCATTTCTCAACAACACCATAACATTACAAAAAAGAACACAACAGACTTTAGCTACACAACAATAACAGCAGAGACTTTCTGGAATCTCCCCCTGCCCGATAGGGATCAACCAGGGGGCAGCTCCTGTGGGACACTGGACGGAACCCTCGCTGTCAGTGTCTCAGTGGGATACTCACTGCGGTACTCAGGGACACTGTATCGGGAATCTCTCCCACACCAACCGCCTCCCAGCTCCAGACTGATACACACCAAACCCTCCCCAAAGTGATTGGCTGACCTCCCAGACAGGGATCCCAGCCATTGATCCATTTCAATGTCAATCAGAAAACGTAGCCGGAATCAGGGAATTCCGCCTTGCTGGAATTTGGGTGTGAGCACAGAGAGAGAGAGAGACATTCACTGACAGTCACATGGGGAGAGAAAAAGACACTGACAGAAAGAGAGAGAGAGAGATACACTTAGAGTCACAGGCAATCACTGACAGTTTCAGGCAGAGATAGAGTGTCACATACAGGCAAGGAATACTGACACACACAGAAAGATAGCAAAAAGACAAAGAGATCATCACAGAGAGACTGTCACAGATAGCCCCAAACACCCAACTTCCACACTGCACTTTCTACACACAATCCCAAACACTATACATGATACACAGGGCCCTCAATCCTGTTCTCAAACACTCTGCACAATCACTCCTTTCTGCATTTAGGAATCAGGTCTGTAACTTTCTTTAGCATCTTTCTTTAATTAATTTAGATCTGTAACAGAGAACTAAAACTAAGCTGTGCTGCAGATGCTGATTTAGCAAGGACCAGCTAACATTCATAATCACTTCGGGTTCAGGTCCCACCCGCTCCAGAGATATGTGTTATAAAATCCCTGAACACTTGCATTAAAAAAAACCTACATAAGATACTGAAGCAGAAGTGGGCCATTCGGCCCATCAACTTTGCTCTGCCATTCGATCGTGGCTGTTATGTTTCTCAACCCCATTCCCCTGCCTTCTCCCTATAACCCTTGATCCCCTTACTAATCAAGAAATTATCTCTTGTCTTAAATACACTCAATGACTTGTCCTGCACAGCTCTCTGCAGCAATTAGTTCCACAGAGGCACCACCCTCTGGCTAAAGAAATTCCTCATCTCCGGTCTAAAGGGTCATCCCTTCACTTTGAGGCAGTGCCCTCGGGTCCTCGTCTCTCCTACTGGTGGAAACATCTTCTCCATGTCCACTCTATCCAGGCCCCTCAGTATTCTGCAAGCTTCAATCAAATTCCTCCCTCATCCTTCTAACCTCCACTGAGTACAGACCCAGAGTCCACAATCACTCCTCTTAACAAACCCTTCATCCCCAGGATCATTCTTGGGAAGCTCTCCAACACCAGAACATCACCCCCTTAGATTCAGGGCCCAAAACTGCTCACAATATTCCAAATGCAGCCTGACTTATACAGCCTCAGCAGTATGTCTCTACTCTTGTATTCTAGCCCTCTTGAAATAAACATTAACATTGCATTTGCCTTCTTAGCCACAAACTGAACCTGCATGTTAACCTAAAGTGAATCATGAACTAGAATTCAAGACCTTTCGTGCTTCAGTTTTACAAAGCCTTTCCCTATTTAGAAAAAAGTCTATGCCTCTACTCTTCCTCCCAAATGCACAACTTCACACTTTCCCACATTGCATTCCATCCACCACTTCTCTGCCCACTCTCCCAGTCTGTCTAAATCCTTCTGCAGCCTCCACACTTCAACACTACCTGTCCCTCTTATCTTTTGAGTCATCTGCAAAATTAGCAACAGTAACCTCAATTCCTTTGTCCAGGTCCCTGCAGAACACCTTCGGGAAATCCAAATAGATCCTGTCCACTGGCTCTCCTTTGCCTACCTTGCTTGTTATCTCCTCAAAGAATTCTAACAGATTTGTCAGGCATTATCTGTCCTTGAAGGCGTCACACTGATTCAGCACTTCAAAGTACTCCACAATTTCATTCTTAATAATAGACTCTAAAATCTTCCCAACAACCGAGGTCAGGCTAAACGGCCTATAGTTTCCGGTCTTCTGTCTCCCTCCCTTAAACTGGGGTGTTACATCAGCCATTTTCCAGTCCTGCAGGACTCTCTCTGACTCCTGTGATTTCTGAAGATCACTGTCCAATCCCCCTACATCCCCTCAGCTATCTCCTTCAGAACTCTGGGGTATAGTCCATCTGCTCCAGGTGAGTTATCCACCTTCAGACCTTTCAACTGTCCTAGCATCTTCCCCTTAGGTGATGATCATTACACTCATCCGTCCCCCGACTCCCCATTTCTGGTATGTGTCTTCCACCATGAAGACTGATGCAAAGTTATTAACCAGTTCCTCAGCTATTTCTTTGTTCTCATATTCACTTCTTTCACTATCAACCCTCAGCCTAGATTCACATCTGAAGATTATATTTCTTGTTCTGCTCCAAATTTGGGGAGGAAATGTGGTATCGTCACTAGACTAGTTTAGGAGAAAGTGAGAACTGCAGATGCTGGAGACCAGAGTTGAAAAATGTGGTGCTGGAAAAACACTAGACTAGTTTAATTTGGAAAACTTAGCCAGCACGGATGAATTACACCAAAGGGTCTGTTTCGATGCTGTATGACTATTAATCCAGAGACCCAGCTTACCACTGTGTCAAACAAAAAACCAGAAAGCAATACAGATGCTGGAAATCAGAAACAAAAACAGAAATTTCTGGAAAAGCCCAGCAGGTCTGGCAGCATCTGTGGAGAGAAATCAGAGTTAATGTTTCAAATCCAGTGATCCTTCCTTCATTTCAGTTCTGAAGGAGGTTCACTGGAGCTGAAATGCGTTCTAAATCATGACGCAAAACCTATTTTTCCAGCAATTTTGTTTCTACCCATTGTGCCACCATGCTGACCATGTAATGTTCTGGAGCGTCAGGTTCAAAGCCTGCCATGGCCACTGGTGGAATTTGAATTCAACAAAGAAATTTGGAATTAAGAGTCAAATGATGACCATGAATCCGTTGTCAGATAAACCCATCGGGATCATTAATGGAAAGAAATCTGCTGTCCTTACTGATCTGGCCTATACATCACTCCTGAGGGAGAGCAATAATTGCTGTCTGGGCATTTAGGGATGGGCAATAAATGCTGGCCTAGCCAGTGATGCCTATGTCCCATGAATGAACTTTTTTAAAAAAAGCACCTCTAAAAGTACAGTACAACCAATTAAATGCCTTTGAAATGCTGTCACTCTTGAATGCAGTGTTGTGTAATTTATAAGTAACAATTTGCCAACATTGTTCCTATTGTAGTTCACTGTAGTAATTGTGTACAAGTTGTGTAATGAGTTGTGGACATAAGTCAATTCCTAATTAGTGTCCCCCATGTCATTAATTTATGTTCCTTTGTGTAAGTGGCTTTCTTTCAATTTAAAATGTTTTTGCCTGTGAGTGAACAGGCTGACTCCCAGCCCACAGATTTTCTGAGGCGTGGGACATAAAGTCTCATGATGTACTGGAATCTGGAGGACAGGATGGTGTTCTTTCCTCCTCATTAATTGCTCCATCTCATAAAGACATTTGGGCTCACAGCAGTTTGATGGATCAGCTGTTGTCATTTTGAATGATTGGTAGAAAGCTCCTCTCAGTCATCCATGTTAATATGCCATGCATCAAGGAGATCTTCACAGACTAACCAGTCTGTAACTTCCATCTTCTGCCTCCCTCCCTTCCTAAACAGGGCTGGGACATTAGCCATTTTCCAGCTTAGAGCAAGGATGTTATTAAACGGAGGGTTCAGGAAAGATTTACCAGGATGTTGCCAGAAATGGAGCATTTGCAAGATAAAAATAGACTTGAAAAGCTGGGATCTTTTTATTCCACTGGAGCTTAGGAAGTTGAGAGGTGACCTCATTGAGGTTTATAAAATTATGAGGGGCATAGAGAAGGTGAACAGCAAGGGTCTTTTCCCCAGGGTGGGGGCATTCCAAACAAGGGGGCACATTTTTAAGGTGAGGGGAAAGACTGAAAAAGCACATGAGGTGGTAACTTTTTTTTTGAACCATTCTCTGTTTATGTGTAGAATGAGTTGTCAGAGAAAGTGGTGGATGCAGGTACAGTTACAACATTTAAAAGACATTTAGGTAAGTACATGAACTAGAAATGCTTGGAGGGATATGGGCCAAGGGAAAAGGGGGCAAGGGGAGAACTAGTTTAGTTTGGGATTATGGTCAGCATGGACTGGTTTAATCGAATAGTCTGTTTCAATCGAATGGTCTGTTTCTGTGCGATTATGAATCTATGACTCCTCTGGGACCCTCCCTGGTTCCAATGATTCCTGAAAGATCACCACCAATGCTTCTAAAATCTCCTCAGCTATCTTCATCGGAACTCTGGATGCAGTCCATCAGGTTCAAGTGACTTATCCACCTTCAGACCTTTCAGTTTCCCCAGCACCCCCTCCTTAGAGATGGCCATGACACTTATATCTGCCCCCAGATTCTCTTGAAGTTCCGGTATGTGCTTTCTTTGTCCTTCACTGGTGGGCAGCACGGTGGCACAGCAGTTAGCACTGCTGCCTCACAGCGCCAGAGACCCGGGTTCAATTCCCACCTCAGGCGACTGACTGTGTGGAGTTTGCATGTTCTCCCCGTGTCTGCGTGGGTTTCCTCCGGGTGCTCCGGTTTCCTCCCACAGTCCAAAGATGTGCAGGTTAGGTGAATTGGCCATGGAAGGGCCTGTTTCCACACTAAGTAATCTAATCTAATACTAGCAAACTGAGAGCTGAGAAAAGACAACCTCATGGTAGAGACACTTTTCGATCATTTGGGCTGACAGTGTCCAGTCCTTTGTAGCTGGTATTGTGGGAATTCTGCCCAAATGCCTGTAGAATTGGTTTCAAGGAGGACACTAGTATTTGTGGAATAATCTTACCATTGGCTCTGGAGGATGTGGATGAGGCATTGCTGGTGAAACTTCTCTAGTCCACTTTGTGTTGCAAATATGTAAAATATTGGCAGAAAGAACAAAAATAGCGACATGTATTGTCTAAATGGTGAGAAATTACAGAGGTCTGCAATGAAGAGGGATCAGAGTGTCATCATGCCTGAATTGCAAAAAGTTATTAAGTGAATACAATAAATAATTAGGAAATCCAATGGGATGTTATAGCTTATCATGGGGTGAGTCAAATAAAAAATGAAACGATGCTTCAATTACAAAGGCATTGAGACCATGTCTGGAATACTGTGGACAGTAACTGTCATCTTATTGAAGGAATATTGTAGATTCATTGGAGGCAGATCAGGGAAAGTTCTCAGAGAGATATCTGGAATGGATAACGGGTCTTGTACCTGGGTAACCGGAGTGATTAGCCATATTAGGATTATATCTGCTGGAGTTAAGACAACTTAAAGCATAAAAATGTCCTGTGGGATCTTGTGAAAAGGGTATTTACTTTTCTTGGAGAATCTATGCCTGGAAATCACTGTTTAAAAACGAAGGATTTCCCCAAAAAAGGAAGTTTTTTTTTCTTGAGAGCTGTGAATCATTGGAATTCTTTTTTAAAAAAGTGTGTCTTGGAACATTTTCAGGCAAATGTAGATAGATACTTGATAAACTAAGAGTTGAAAGTGATCAGGGATAGGCAGGAATATAATCACATCACCCATGATCAGATAGAATGGTACAGCAGGCTCGAGGGGCCGATTGGCCTACTTGTACCCCTAAACCACGTTGGCGTGTTCTATCCCACGGTCCCATTTTGCCACAGTTGGGATAGGCGTGTCTGCATTACTAAAATCAGATTAATACTTTTCTATTTTCTCTCCACATCCTTGACTTTAAAATAATTGCTTTGAGCTACTGAGCTCCTCAAAACAAATTTTTTTTTACAGCCTTTATGCTGTCCTCATTTCAACACTAAACAACTTCATAATCTCTGACTTCCAATATTCTTTATTCCTTTTCATGCTGAAGAGGAGTAATTTCAAACTTGCCTTTCCTTTTCAGAGTTCCTTCACTTGCAGTTGAAGAGTTTCTTTGACAGCCTCTGCATTGTCCTCACTACAAATCTCAATTTACAAAAATTTTGAAATGTCCCATGAATAAAGCTGGAGGCTCAGCACTAACTGCTATTATCCCCCGACAATTCAGCACCATTCATGACAACTCATATACTGAAACAGTCCAAGTACTACAATATTTAGGCGTGGTCTGAAAAGAGGAAAGTAGCAATCACAAATGCCTGATAATGACCATCTCCAATCAGAGATAATCTAATAATTACCCTTTGACAGTCAACGGCATTGCCATCATGGAATTCCTTCACTATCAACATCCTGGAAGTTACCATTGACCAGAAATGCAACTGGACTGGCCATATGAATACAGCGGCTAGGAATACAGCATAGAGTCATAGAGATGTACAGCACGGAAACAGACCTTTCGGTCCAACCCGTCCATGCCGACCAGATATCCCAACCCAATCTAGTCCCACCTGCCAGCACACGGCCCATATCCCTCCAAACCCTTCCTATTCATATACCCATCCAAATGCCTCTTAAATGTTGCAATTGTACCAGCCTCCACCACTTCTTCTGGCAACCCATTCCATACACGTACTACCCTCAGTGTGAAAACGTTGCCCCTTAGGTCTCTTTTATATCTTTCCCCTCTCACCATAAACCTATGCCCTCTAGTTCTGGACTCCCTGACCCCAGGGAAAAGACTTTGTCTATTTATCCTATCCATGCCCCTCATAATTTTGTAAGCCTCTATAAGGTCACCCCTCAGCCTCTGACGCTCCAGGGAAAGTGAGTAACTCACCTCCTAACTCCTCACAACGTGTCCATCATCTACAAGACACAAGTCAGGAGTGTGATGGAATACTTCTCATTTGCATGGATGAGTGCAGCACCAACTCACTCAAAAAACTTAACACCATCCAAGACAAGCAGCCCACCTATTTGTGGATGTTGTGATATTCACTCACTCCATAATCAGAAGCAGCAGTGCGTACTAACTACAAGATGCACTGCAGAAATTCACCAGGGCTCCTTTACACAGCACATTCCAAACCCACAACTATTTCGATTTAGAAGGACAAGGGAACACCACCACCTGAAAATACCTCTCGGAACCACTCACTATCCCAACATTGCCATTCTTTCACTGCTGCACTACTCTGGAATATATTGAACAACTAAATCTGTTTCATCTTGCTTACTTCCCATGTAGTGGCCCTATCACTTGAGTGCTGCTAATGATAGCTCTCCAAAACATTGGGGCTGTTTTCCCTGGAATGTTGGAGGCTTAGGAGTGACCTTACAGAGGTTTATAAAATCATGAGAGGCATGGATAGGATAAATAGACAAAGTCTTTTCTCTGGGGTGGGAGAGTCCAGAACTAGAGGGCATAGGTTGAGGGTGAGGGGGGAAAGATATAAAAGAGACCTAAGGGACAACTTTTCCAAGCAGGGGTTGGTAGGTGTGTGGAATGAGCTGCCAGAGGATAGTACAATTGGATCATTTAAAAGGCATCTGGATGTGTATAAGAATAGGAAGGGTTTGAAGGGATATGGGCCGGGTGCTGGCAGGTGGGACTAGATTTGGTTGGAATATCTGGTCAGCATGGATGGGTTGGACCGAAGGATCTGTTTCCATGCTATGCATCTCTATGACTGTAACTGCCATGGGACAAAATGAAGGGGCAGTTGATGGGGGTGGGAGAGGGGGGCAGGGTCTAAATCCACATGATATACACTTTAGCTGACTGGCATGCCTTTCATTTGCCAGATCAACCAAAATAAAAATTTGTGCTAATTCTTAGTTTTGTCAGAACCTAAGAAAGAGGCAGGAATAGATCATCCTAATCTTCAAACGTGGTCCCCAACCAGAAATGGTCATGACTGTATTTGTGTTTGAGGCAGTGTTAGTGGGTCTCCAATCAAAAACTGACTGAACTCAACACAAGTCATGTAACAAGTCAGTATGAAAGTTATCTCAGACTATTTACAATGTTTTATTTAGTTTAATTTGTTTTGTTTCTTTAAACTCAGAAAATCTATTCCTATATTGTGAAGAGATAAGTTGCTGCTTTTAAGTGAGATTTATAAAAAGGCAGTAGATTGTGAATAATAATTGGAATAAATCAGCACTGCATAGCATTCTCATTTTAAAAACACTTGGTATCAAGTATGAAACTAAAACAACACAAGCAAAAGCATTGTTCAATGATGAATAGAAATGACACTGGAGGAATTAACCAATCACAACAATTCACATCACATTTACCCAGTGCCCCCACATGACTTCTTCCATTTGTTCAATCTTTATTGACCATTGCAAAGTTGTAAAGAACTCTTGATTTAATGCACAGTGAAACCTTCACTCTCCCCTCTAAACCGAATCTCAGAAAAGGTTTGTTTCAACATCATTTTCAATTACCACACCAACTGCCTTTAAGATGCAACGGTCATCTGAGAAGCAGTTTCCCGCAGTGGAATTGTAGAATCATAGAGTCAGAGATGTACAGCATGGAAACAGACCCTTCAGTCCAACCTGTCCATGCCGACCAGATATCCCAACCCAATCTAGTCCCACCTGCCAGCACCTGGCCCATATCTCTCCAAACCCTTCCTATTCATATTCTTATCCAAATGCCTTTTAAATGTTGCAATTGTACCATCCTCCACCACTTCCTCTGGCAGCTCATTCCATACACGTACCACCCTCTGCATGAAAAAGTTGCCCCTTAGGTCTCTTTTATATCTTTCCCCTCTCACCCTAAACCTATGCCCTCTAGTTCTG
>NC_057729.1:58983673-58997045 GCF_004010195.1 Chiloscyllium plagiosum | reverse complement strand
GGTGTCATCTGCAAACTTACTAACTGTATCTCTTATGCTTGCATCCAAATCATTTATGTAAATGACAAAAAGTAGAGGACCCAGCACTGATCCTTGTGACACTCCACTGGTCACTGGCCTCCAGTCTGAAAAACAACCCTCCACCACCACCCTCTGTCTTCTACCTTTGAGCCAGTTCTGTATTCAGCCACAGACCTACCAAACTTATCTTAGTTGACTTCAAAACATCTTGACTCATCGGTATGAAGTCAAGATTGGATACTTCAACTATTCCTTGAGGTCCGTCGAAAACAACACATCTATCAACAAACACATCGACTTGGATCCCATTTACCACCCCCCGAGAAAAAGAACGGGAAATGGCATCACCGAAGGAAATGATGTCACCACAATAAATGACATCACCAACCCCAGGAAACTCAAACATATAAACAGAAAGCGGGTTACAGCACAGTGCTTCATTCGGAGGTTCACTGAAGATGTTACCTTGCAACATCTGAAAACAAACCTTCCAGCTCAGCGAGGAAACCTACATCCAGAACCGTATCCTTGTTGTTATGCCTCTTCAAACCTTTACCCTCTTTGATATCAGTATATCCCAAGGAGGTTTACACTACTCTGAACTAGCAGATTTAGAGATCCAAGCCTTAACTTATTTTCCTTTATGCATTCACAAGATGTGGCCATTCCTTGCCTGTCCCTAATTGCCCAGATGGCAGCTAAGAGTCACATGTAGGCCAGACTGGTAAGGTCAGCACATTTTCTTCCCCAAAGGATATTAGTGAACCAGATGGGGTTCTTCCCAATCATTAAAGTCTTAAATCCAATTATTTCATTGAGTTCACATTCCCCCATTTGCCACTGGGGGATTTGAACCTGGGTTCTCAGGATATTACCTGACTAATGGTCTAGTGATAACACCACTGAACTATTGCCTCCTTTTACAAACAGCAACACAAAATACAACAATGACATGCACTAAAAATTCACAATATCTCCCTCAATGATTTTATTACAGCATTTGCTTTAGGTCAAATACAAACTAAATAGCTGGATGAAGATCTTGGCAGTATGCTCCAAACTGGGCATGCTGGAAATCTGAAATGGAAGAATGAACTTGCTGGAGAAACTCAGCAATTCTGGCAGGATCTGCAGAGAGAGAAACAGAGTCCAGTGACCCTTCTTCGGAACCTTGTTTTGGGTCACCAGACTTTAAACGTTAACTCTTTCTCTCTCTGCAGATGTTGCAAAACCTGAATTTCTCCAGCATTTTCTGTTTTTTGTTTCTACTTGTTAAACGCAAGCCTGATGATTTAGTATTCCCCTATTCCTGAGTGCTTCTGTACATTATGCCTGATGCATTATAAAACCAGTTGGTAATTCCCCAACAAAATATTTCCAGGAACTCGTGTTGCCTTTTTCATGATCCAATGTATCATGAGTATTTATGGATGGTTTCTAAAACAAATTCAATTATACCATGCTTAATTTATAAATCCAATTACAGGCTGAAAAAGGTGTGTTATAATGTGTCACTAACCAGGAAGGAAGACAAATGCTTGTATGTATTGCATAAGTTAGCAGTACACTTGTTTCACCATGCTCACCAGTGTAAGACCCTGCTGACTGCAGTAATGAGTAGTTTAGCTCTTAACAATTCATCAGTACAATAATTATAGTGATGAATTGTACTAGACCACCAGGCTAGTTCCCAGCCATGGGAAATTACAGGGTGGTTTTGAGTTTTTCACATTAGAAGCGGAGCCATACATACCCCAAGGTCTCTGTGATTTATTACATCCTTTGGGATATCTAGTGCCACAGGAGCAGAAATTTGCTTCAATTCAATATTGGGATGGTGAAAGCCATTCCTTTCTCCCTGCTAACTCTGATGCTAGACATCAGTCTCCACCGTTCCAATGACCATCTGGTTAGCCTCCTATTTTCACCCTTCATAAACTTCAGTTTACCTCAGTTACCCATTTCCTAACTCGCACCATGACACCGCTGAAGTTACATTGGTTCCCAGCCAAGTAATGTTTCATATTTAAAATTCTCATCTGGCACCCTCTATGGCCTTCCCCTTTCCAACCTCTGTAACAGCCACTGGCAATTCAGCTCTCCAAGATTCCTCTCATCCTTGGGATGTTTGATTGTGTTAACAATGTTTTATAAATGTAAATTGTTGCTGTATCCATAAGAGCCTTTTGGGGGAATTATGTTCCATTTTTTTACTCCACTGAGCAAAGTGAATGCCTTTCTAAAGGCCTAGCTACAAAGTCTGAAAAATGCCCTCTTGCTATCTTTATTCTGTTTAAAGATTCTGTTTTTTTGCCATGCCAACTCCTTTATCATACTTTTTAAAGAATTTGTTTGTGGGATGTGGGCACCACTGGCTGGTACAGCATTTACTGTCCATTCCTAACTGCTCAGATGACAGTTAAGAGTCAATCACACTGTTGTGGGTCTGCAGTCACATGTAGACCAGACCAGGTATCAAATTTCACTAAAGGACATTAGTGAACTAGATGGTTTTTTTTTACAGCACTCAAACAGCAGTTACATAGTCATCATTAGGCAAGCTTTTTTATTCCAGAATTTTATTAAATTCAAATATCATCGACTAGTATACTCATGTTGTCAGAACATTCTGGATTACCAGTACGATGACATCATCATGGCCCCATATCCCACAGCACCTTCCCAAAAAAATCTGTCCATCTCAGATCTTGAGAACTCCAATTGACATTGGTCTTTTGGGGTTGGGGCAGATAAGATGAGAAATGAAGATTTTCACTATCCTCTTGTGAAGAGATGCTTTGTGGTTAGCACTGCAGCCTCACAGCGCCAGGGACCTGGGTTCGATTCCAACCCTGGCAACTGCATGGGTTTCCTCCGGGTGCTCTGGTTTCCTTCCACAGTCCAAAGATGTGCAGGTTAGGTGAATTGGCCATGCTAAATTGCTCATAGTGTTCAGGGATGTGTCAGTTAGCTGTATTAGTCAGGGGTAAAATGTGGGATGATGGGGTGAAGGATTGGATCTGGGTGGTTTGCTTTTCAGAGGGCCAAAGGGCCTGTTTCCCACTGTAGAATTCTAATTCTAAAAACAAATTCTAATTTTAACCTAACTCTAATATTAAAGATTTTGCTCCCATATTCTACCACCTGTTTCTTGAGGAAATGGCTTCAATTTACACTTTCTAGCGATTTAATATTGTGAGCACCTCCATTAAACCCTGGCTGGAATATTGAGCACAATTTCAGGCACTACACTTTGAGAAGGATGTCAAAATCTGGTATAGGGTACCCTGATAAAACACCTGTGCAACACCAGATAAAGGATATGGGGTCAGCGCCTCAGTTGGCTAGGGTGATGCAGAATGAGCCAAAGACACTGGTTCAACCCTCTTCTGACTGTAGTCGTTCATTGGACGACTGACTTCTCATCTTGCCCCTTGATGTAGAGTATGGCTTCCCTCAAGATAAGTCAAATTCTCTCTCTAAATAGGAGAGATTTAATTTTGTGAATTATGGTTAATCATACAAGAGATGAAAAATTGGTGAAGCTTCAAGTCGAGGAGGCCAATGAGAAACCAGAGTGGGTTGCTTTGAAACAGAGGTTTTGATAATAGAAGAGAAACTTTCACCTCGTTTGAAGTCAGGTTGGAATGAAAACAATTAACAAAAAGATTATGCAGGAACTGAGGAATCTCTTATGAGGGTTGTTGAGTATTGAACCTCTCTACCTGAATGACAATGGTAATGGTAGCAGTTGGGGTAGTACATGGAAAAGCACATTCAACAGAAACTTGACAAAGACTTGTATCTAAGGATGACTCATTTTCAAGTTATGAGGGGAAATGTTAATGAATGGGACTCTTTCAAACAGCGATTAGGCTAGTGATCTTTTTCAGCCTGATAACTTTTTTATTCATTCACAGGATAGCCAGACAGCATTTATTGCCCATCCTCAATTGCCCAGAGGGCAGTTAACAGTCAATCACATTGCTGAGTCTCGAGACACACGTAGACCAGACCAGATAAGGATGGCAGTTTCCTTCCCTAAAGAACATTAGTGAACCAAACAGGTTTTTACGACAATTGACAATGGATTCACGGTTATCATTAGACTCTTAATTCCAGACTTTTTAAAAATTGAATTCAAATTTTACCATTTGCCGTGGCAAGAATCAAACCCAGGTCCCCAGAACCTTACCTGGGTCTCTGGGTTAACAGTCCAGCAATAATACCACTGGGCCATCACCTCGCCATATGATTTTAACTTATCTTCATATTTTAACTCTTAAGAAATTCAAATCATCTCTACGGCTCCACTCAATAAATCCTTACTAGAGATCTCAGGGAGACCGATCAGAAGCACTATCCCGAATTGAGCAAACAGCCTTGGTGCTCTGATGGTGATTATGTTTAGCATGCGTGTGGGAAGTGACTCTTGGATGAAGCACAGTCTCTGTGGTTACTGTTCTGAGAAAGGTAGGGGAGGCAAAGGTCTTGGAATCATATAAGATAAACATAATGGGATGCAAGGAGACTCCTTACATGGATGAGGCAAATTAAGCCAAATGGCTTTCCACATCTGTGGATAATGAACTGTTCAAACCACCTTATTCAAATAATTAAATGTTTTAAATGGAAATGACATGTTTCTAATGTAGTCTAAACACATCAATCAAGTCAATGACAGTGACACATGATAAAGAAAGTGTTCCACAGTTATTTTAAAGTTGCTGAATATGCTCATTTTCTCAAAATAAACAGATACTCTCTTAAAATTAACCTTGGGAATTCTGCCAAAAGCCAAGTGGTTAACTGTAAACTGTTTCAAATGAGCCAGATAGATCAGGATGGCCATAATGGACAGAGATGGGAAGGAGTTCCTTCATTTGGAAGGTTGAGAATTCTGAAGAGTAGGTAAGCATTCTGAAGAGTCATACCTAAATTTGATCCCAGAACTCTAGGCATGCTCCAACTAGGGTATTATTGAATATGTGGGACAACATTCTGTTGGCAATTACACACTATTGTAAAGCCTGTCAGGGCTGAGTAGTCCAACCAGTCTTTGGGGATTGGCTGCAACGTTTATAGCACTTGACAGTTATTGTACAGTAGCATGGATTGGCACTGGGTGAGGTTCTCCACCTTATTCTTTAATCGTACTTCAGAAGAACATTCAAGTCTTTTTGTGTATTCTATGATCTAACCTGTGATGAAAATTGATTTATTCTATGAGTTTTTAGTAGGCTAAATCATCTCCCTTCCCACTTGCTCAACATTACATGACCATAGGCACCAGGAGACATTGTGGAATATCTCAAGAACCTCTCAGTGTACCATTGGCTGGAATTTCAGATGTGAGGAGAAAGTGAGGTCTGCAGATGCTGGAGATCAATTTCAGATGTGAACCTTGATCACAGATGCTGTGGTGACATTCTGAAGATAGTAAAGCCTTGCAGACATCTAAAAGCCTGTTGGAACCCCTCTATTCTTATAATTCTTTGCATATATTGAGTACCATAACTACATGCCTGCATTAAAAGGTGCTTCCGATTATGGAGTAATGATGGAACGAAGTGTCCTGGTCATCAGTCATTATCTTGGGAGGTTACAAAATCTTACAACCTCCCAAAACAGTGCATCATTTCTTAAAAGTAAATCATTTTGTTTCATAGACATCTCAAAAATCTGAAAATTCAAATAATGAATTGTAAGATCATGAAAATCAAAACTTAAAACTGTGCTTAGAATTCAGAAAAGGCCGAGATGCCAGATAGACATCAAACCCTGTCAACACCCAAGTGCAACAGGAGAATGTTTAGGGCTCAATGTAGGAGAAGCTGAGTATTCAGCCAGGTTCAAGAATGTGGTGCTGGAAAAGCACAGGAGGCTAGGTAGCATCCGAGGAGCAGGAGAATCAACATTTCGGGCATAAGTCTTTCATCAGGAATTTTGGCTGTTTCAGACTCAAGTCTCAACATCAAAGAGAAAAATCAAAATAAATCCAGACTGTAGCCATTTGAATTTGATTAACAGATTATTTAGAGGAAGTAAAATTAATTTATAAAATGGAAGATCTATTGTGGGTCGAGAAAGTATGGTTTATTTTTAAAGTGATGTCAGATTATGAATCAACATGGCAGAAGGATGTGCTGATTGATACACAATAGGAACTGGGTTCACACCTACTGAAAGTTGAATATCTGTCTTGAACCAACTTGCCTTGTTTAAAATTTAAAGCAAGTCTGGCAGTTAATTGTCAGTTATCAAGAATGCTGCATTCCCCATACAATGCCTCTATCATACAGATTCCACTTGTCAACAAGTCAGCATTCTCCTCTGGTACATTATGCTGTTTTCCTTTTACTTTGGGGTTTCTTGTAAATTGACTGAATGAGTGCAAGATGTAAAGCTTCAATAAAATGTGTCTTTTTACAGTTATACCCAAGTTCTGTCCTACCAAATGACCATGTAATGTGGTTTTGTTGAGGACCATATACATGTTGGAGTAGGCTCACATCATTCTCTCCCAATCAAGAATGGCACAAATGTGAAAGAGCAGTGAACAAGTATCATGTGCTAGGATTTGTAATTTTACAATATACTTTGGTTATCAAGAGAGAATATCAGAATAAATGGTATTGATGAAATACTGGACTATAACAAGATTAAATAGGCAAATCAGGAAAGCCTTTATGTTTTTTAATCAGGGAAATTACAGTCACACAGCATAGAAACAGGCCCTTCTGCCCAATTCATCCATGCCAACCAGCTCTCCTAAACTGAACTAATTCCATTTGCCTGTGTTTAGCACATATCGCTCGAAACCTTTCCTATCCATGTGGCTGTCCAAATTGTTTTTAAATGTTGTAATTGTATCAGCCTCCATCACCTCCTCTGGCAGCTCGTCCCATACACGCACCACCCTCTGCATGGAAAACTTGCCCCTCAGGTCCCCTTTAAATCTTTCCCCTCTCACCTTAAACCTATGCCCTCTCGATTTGGAGTCCCCAACCCTGGCAAAAAAAATTTTAACCAACCACGTTATTTATGCTCACCTTGATTTTATAAACTTCTAAGAAAGGTCACCCCTCAGCCTCCTATGCTCCTGGGAATGAAGTCCCAGCCTACCCAGCCTCTCCTTATGACTCAAACCCTCCAGTGTCAGTAACATCCTTGTAAATCTTTTTCACACTATTTCTAGTTTAACAGTATTCTTCCTATACCAACGCAACCAGAAATATGTGTAGTACTCCAAATGTGGGCTTCCCAATGTCCTGTACAATTGCAGCCATTGTCCATTTCTTAGTCACCACCTCCTTCCTTCTCCTCTAACCACTGTTTGAGAACTGAATCAAATAGGAAGCATTCTTTGCTTCCTATTTGATCCTGAGCTCAGCTGCAACCGACATCCTCTCCACCACCAGGTTTTTAATACCACACAACTCCAGCTCTGCCTCATGCAGGCCTTTGTTACCTCTGGACTCAATTATTCTAATGACCTCCTGGATCAGCTGTTATCTTGCACCCTATATAAACCTCAGCTCATCAAAAACTCTGCTCCTCGTATTCTAGCTCACGCAACGATTCACTTTACACCAATCCAATCAGATTTCAATTGAAAATTCTTGACCTGGTTTTCAATCCTTCCCCAGTCTCTGGAAAATCCCTAAAACCCAAATGCCACCAATTTTGGTAGCTTGTCCCTGCCCAAAGTTCAACAGCCTTGGCCCCAAGTTCTAGAATTTCCTCCCGACGCTGCTCTCGTCTCCTTTAAGATACTTTGTATCTCCACTGCGCTTGTAGTCACCCATCTTTAGGGATCATGTGTCTTGATGCTAACTTTTCTTTTGAACATACAAATAGAAAATAGGAGCAGGTGCAGACCATTTGTCCCTTCGAGCCTGCGAATGAGTATGATCATGACTGATCATCCAACTTCTCCCCATACACACTGACCTCTTTAGCCCTAAGGACTATACCTAATGCATCCTTGAAAATATACAATATTTTGGCCTCAACCAGTTTGTGCGCCAGAGAATTCTACAGGTTTATCACAATCTGGGTGCTAGAATGTCCCCTCATTTCAGTCCTAAATGGCATATCTTATATCCTTAGTCTATGATGACTGGTTCTGTATTTCCCCAGTCATCAGGAATATCAGTCCTGTTAGAATTTTATAGGTTTTTAGGAGATCCCCTGCCCAATTCTTGAAAATTCAATTGAATATAGTCATAACTGGTCCAGTAAAAGGAGAAGTGCTATATAAATGCAAGTTGTTGAAAGATGAAGGCAGTCCTCACAAAATGTTCGGAAGGAAGGAGAGATGCATCAGCTCACCAGATTGGAGTTTCATTTGCAGACTTCTCTAGTCAACATTTTCAATTTTTAATAATCCTGCAATCACTTTTCTGTTTCTCTGTAATCTCACATTTCACCAAGCCTCCGATGCTTGGTGAAATGTGAGCCCGAAAGGACTACGGGGAGAACGCTGGTAAGTGGAGCTGAAATGCGCATCAGCCATGATTGAATGGCGGAGTGGACTCGATGGGCCGAATGGCCTTACTTCCACTCCTATGTCTTATGGTCTTATGATGCTTAGCACTTTGGCCCTAATTTTAATAGGATTGGTCTTGATAACATTGCATCACTGACTTTCTGCTTGGGAGCTAGTGTGGTAATTTCTGTTACAATCATAATGTGCATGCATTCACAGCACCACAAAACGTACTCATCCAGATTGTCTAAACAGGTAGAGGAAGACAGAAAAAGTCAACGTGAGCCAATTAAGCATAAGTGTCAATAACCGGACTGACAATCCATGTTAAGAGTATAATTTCAGAATGTTTGGGTAAAATGACAGTGGGCAGATTCGTTTAAATAAATTCTTTAACAGATTTCTTAAACAGATTCTTTAAATAAAAGGTTTGAAAAATACCCTACCTCTGTTTAAAAGTTCCTTTGGTATTTACTTAACAGCAAGTCAAACTGATCAAAGGTGATTTTCCAAAATGCCCTTCTGAAGCAGGTTATTTGAGTTGCATGTCAATCTTCAGGGATTAATCCGAATGAATATTTTAAAATTAAACCGCCAGTTGCTAACCACCATTACAAATTCTCAGTACAGTGGCAAGTTACTGGATAGTACACAGGGGCGAGTGTGTATAATTCTTAGACTGTACTCCAGACCTAACCTTGGTTTAAATAATTGCTATCTTTATTTGCTTTACTGTAATATGGGGGTTACTATAAATAGTTACAGCTCAAATTAGAAAATCTAATCAGAAGTTCTGCAATATGTTCTAGTGCAAGGAATCTCTCCTTATTCTACAGAAAAGAAAACACAAGTAAGCCATTCAGCCTCTCGATAGGATAATAGCTGATCACTGAATATTCAGTATGCTGTTCCTGCTTTCTCACCCTATCCTTTGATCCTTTTAGCCCAAGGAACTAGATTTAACTCCTTGAAATCAGTGAGAATTCCACAGTGAGAATACTCTTCCTGCACTTACCATCTCATCCTGTTTGAATTTTTGAAGTTTCTACATGATACCTTTCCAGTCTTTAAACTCCAGTGAAAATAGATATTTTCTAAGCAGCACAGTGGCTCAATGGTTAGCACTGCTGCCTCAAGGCACCAGGAACCCAGCTTCAATTCAAGTCTCCAGTGACTGAAGATTTACAAGGACATACTGTAAATATTTGAGCTATAGGGAGAGGCTGAATATGCTGGGGCTGGTTTCCCTGGAGCATTGGAGGCTGAGGGGTGACTGTATAGAGGTTTATAAAATCATAAGGGGCATGGATAGGATAAATAGGCAAGGTCTTTTCCCTGGGGTCAGGAAGTCCAAAATTAGAGAGCATAGGTTTAGGTTGAGGGGGCAAAGATATAAAAGGGATCTAAGGGGCAACTTTTTCACTCAGAGGGTGGTGCATGGATGGAATGAGCTGTCAGAGGAAGTGGAGGAGGCTGGTACACTTACAACATTTAAAATACATCTGGATGGGAACGTCAACAGGAAGACGTTGGAGGGGTATGGGCCAAGTTCTGGCAAATGGGACTAGATTAGATTAAGATATCTGGCTGGCATGGGCGAGTTGAACTGAAGGGTCTGTTTCTGTGCTCTACATCTGTGACTCCATAATCGTCCGTGAGGAATGTGTCATTTTTCCCACTGTGTGGGTTTCTTCTGGGTGCTACGGTTTCTTCCCACAATCCAAAAATGTGCAGGTTAGGGTGGATGGGCCATGCTAAATTTCCCATTGTGTCCAGGGTGTATGTAGGTTAGTCACAGGAAATGTCAGGTTACAGGATAGGGTGGGAGGCTGGCTTCAAATGTAATGTTGAGCTTACTTTATGCACCTCCTATACAGTGTAGAAAATGTGTTGCTGGAAAAGCGCAGCAGGTCAGGCAGCATCCAAGGAACAGGAGAATCGACGTTTCAGGCATAAACCCTTCCTCAGGAACCCGAAACGTCGATTCTCCTGTTCCTTGGATGCTGCGCTTTTCCAGCAACACATTTTCAGCTCTGATCTCCAGCATCTGCAGTCCTCACTTTCTTCTATACAGTGTAACCTTGTATGCCTGGCTTAGTCTAAACATCCTATCATCTGTACGTCCTTGTTTGTCATGGTCTGCCTGTACTGCTCACAAAACAAAACTTTTCACTGTATTTAGATATATGTGACAATAAATCAAATTTAATCTTCGATAGTTAGGTGCTGATTTGATGGGCTGAATGGCCTCCTTCTGCACAGTAGGGATTCTATGATTTTAAGCAATCTACTCAGAGATGTAATTACACACTTCTGGAGCAGGTGGGATGCAAACTCGTCTCCAGAGTCACAGCTGGGGACACTACCACTGTAGCAAAGAGCTCACCTAAACTTCTAGAAAGAATGGATTCCATACGTGGATATTCAACAATATGTCATTCTGTTCCAGTCTTTTATCTGTAACCAAGATAATGAAGATCTGAGCTGTAGTCTTAATGTTTTGCAACTTCAGAAAGGAGGATTTCATCTGCAAGCTGCATTTTAAGTCCTGTACAGCTAAATTTAGGTTTACCTTTTTTTAAGTCAACGTTTCAGTCTTAACTGGATTGGCTTTGTGATAACTAATAGATAACAGGTAAGGCCATGCTTGGCTAACAGATTATGCAAGCCTCAGTTGATATAGAGTGCCACAGTTTACTACTGAAGTTTTGGTCAGTTTTTGAAAAAAAACTGAACAGTAAATTCTGACAATGCAGTTGTTAGGAATTTAGTAAGAGTGTCCTTGAATGTGAAACATTCACTAACAACATGTATTTATCCAGTATCTTTAATGTAGTTTAAAAAACCCAAGCAGTTTAACAGGATCGTTATGAAACAATACTTGATGCGGAACTACATTAAGTGAATATTAGGAGAGACAGAAGAGAGATTTGCAGAGGGAACTCTAGAGCCTTAGGTCTAGACATCTAAGGTTCTGGATTTTAAAAAATCAGGAATGCACACTCAAGAGGGCCAGAATTTGAGTCATGCACAGGTCTATACAATTTGTGTTTCACTATTTTAAATGTGCAATTTGATGTTCCACTTAAATTTTGCAAATGAAATACCAACACCAATCCTAATAATTTTAGATTTTTACCTGAATACAATTGAGCTGCTCATAGGATTAAACAGAATCCCTCAGGGAAACTTATTGCAACAGAGAGACCTCAGAGGTGCCAGATCAGATACACAATACAGCACAAGAACAGGGTTCTTCAGCCCACCAAGCCTATGCCAATTCCTAATCCTTATTTAAACCCACTACTTATTTACCATGCACGGTATCTATCCCTCTGACACATGAACATATGGTGAATAATCAAGATAAGCCTTAAACCTTGCTAACATGATTGCTTCTACCACTTCCACTGACTATGTTCCAGGCACCCACCACCTGCTGTGTGATAGACCTTCCCCACACATCTCCCTTAAACCTTCCCCCCCCCTCTCACCTTGAACCTGTGCCTTCTTGTAGTTGAACTATTGCCCCGGGAAAAAGCCTGACTATCCATACTCTCACTGCCTCTCAGTTGTCTAGACCTCAATCAGGTCGTCCCTCAGCCTCCATCTTTCCAGCGAAAACAGAGTTTATCCAACTCTCATGACTAAAACCTCCAGATGAGGCAACATCCTTCTCTGCACCCTCTCCAAAGCATTTACAACCTTCCGAGATAGTGTGGCAAACAGAACCGCACATGATATTCCAAATGTGGCTGATCTAAAGTTTCATACAGCTGTAAGAAAACTTGCAAATGTTTATATTTGATGCCCCAGGTGAAGGAGGCAAGTGTGCTGTCTGCTTATCCACCTATATTGCCACTTTCGGGGATTTGTGGATCTGTACATCCAGGTCTCTCTGTTGCAATAAGTTTCCCCGAGGGATTCTGTTTAATCCTATGAGCAGCTCAATGCATCATGTGTCTACTGCACAAAACCAAACTGCTTCAAGCTGCTGCTGATGAATTGCCTTGGATCACACAATTGTTTTCCAATTTTAGGTTCGATAGGAGATTGTTTTAGGTTGTGCATCACTGAAGTGGACCTTACACTGGCCGTTAATGAGGACAACATAATGATTGTCACATTGTACATCATAAGGAAGTAGTTCAACTGTGCTTTCATTGTCCAATGTTGTTACGAATACACTAAACAAGCTTGGGGGCAATATGCAACAAAATTTCAAATCTCAATTTCACAGACAAGCCACGATGAGCACATTTTGTTGAGAAGACTATTGTTTTCAAACATGCCCTTTCAAAGAGATACCCAGAAGGAATTTCATGCTATAATAAAATCTTCAGATTAAATCACCAGGCCAGAGGTTACCATCAAATATCATGGATTGAATCAGCAGCAAACGAAGGGCACAGCATACTCGGCATCTCACAGCATAGGAACCAATTTGACAATGTGTGCCTACAACATCTCTCTGAAAACTATCCAATTTGTGTTTCACTGCACTATTTTTGCCCCATCACACTGACAATTTCCTTTCCATCAAGTATTTAACTAAAGTTACAATTGGATGTATTTCCTCCACCAAATCAGAATTCTACAACAAAAATTACCTCCCCTGGCAGTTTTGCCAACTCCCTCACACAAGAGCATTACACGTAGAAGTAGAGTCACCACAAGGCCCGTTCACCATTTCGATAAGATCATGCCTGATCTTCTAACACAACTGCACTTTCCTGAACTATTCCTATGTCCCTTGATTGTATAATTCTAAGGATGCACTTCTGCCCATTGAGTCTGTCTGGCCAAACCTATGCTAAATCTACACTCATCCCACTTAGATTTAGATTACATTACATTACA
>NC_057729.1:58936817-58983636 GCF_004010195.1 Chiloscyllium plagiosum | reverse complement strand
TGTGGGAGGAAACCGGAGCACCCGGAGGAAACCCACGCAGACACGGGGAGAACGTGCAAACTCCACACAGTCAGTCGCCTGAGGCGGGAATTGAACCCGGGTCTCAGGCGCTGTGAGGCAGCAATGCTAACCACTGTGCCACCGTGCCGCCCACGGTGAGATGTTTGTAGATTACCACAGTATGGAAACAGACCCTTCGGCCCAACCAGTCCACACCGAACCTCCGAAGAGTAATCCACCCAGACCCACTTCCCTCTGACTAATGCACCTAACACTATGAGCAATTTAACATGGCCAATTCACCTAACCAGCACATCTTTGGACTGTGGGAGAAAGCCAGAGCACCCCGAAGAAACCCACACAGACACAGGGAGAATGTGCAAACTCCACACAGACAGTCATCTGTGGCTGGAATCGAACCTGGAACCCTGCTGCTGTGAGGCAGCAGTGCTAATCACTGAGCCACCATGCCGCTCCTTACCAGCACTTGGCCCATAACCTTAAATGTTCTAACATTTGAAGTACTTATCCAAGTAGTTATTAAAAGTTAGGTTTCCCACCTCAGCGACCCACCCAGACATTCACCATCCTGATTGAAAGATATTTTTCTCAAATCCCCTCTAAACCTCCTACCTTTCACCTCAAAACTATGACCCCTTATTATTGACGCTTCAACTAAGGGAACAGCTGCTTTCTATCCACCCTGTTCATACCCTCAATCTTAGCCTGCTCAATTATGTCCCCTAGGAGAAAGTGAGGTCTGCAGATGCTGGAGATCAAAGTTGAAACTTTATTGCTGGAACAGCACAGCAGGTCAGGCAGCATCCAGGGAACAGGAGATTCGACGTTTCGGGCACATTCCTGAAGAAGGGCCTGTGCCCGAAACGTCGAATCTCCTGTTCCCTGGATGCTGCCTGACCTGCTGTGCTGTTCCAGCAATAAAGTTTCAACAATTATGTCCCCTCTCAGCCTTCTCTGTTCTAAAGAAGCAACTACAATCCATCCCGCCTCTCCATCACTGAAATGCTCCATCCCAGGCAACATCCTGGTGAATCTCCTCTCCATCCCTTCCTATAGTGTGGGAACCAGAACTACACACACTACCCCAGCTGTGGCCTACCAAAGTTTTGCACAGCTCCAACACGATCTCCCTGCTCTTATAACCTATACCACAACTGATAAAGGCAAAATGTCTCATACGCCTGCTTATTTACCCTGTTAGCCTGTCCTGCTACCGTCAAGTACCCAAGATGTCTCTGTTCCTCTGAGCTTTTTAGTGTCCTACCATTCATTTAGTACTCCCTGACCCTGTTACTTCTTCCAAAGTGCACCTCAAAGTGATCAGGTTTGAATTCTATCTGCCCAATCTGTTTATATCCTCCTCCTTCCACACTGTCAACCATCCAGCCAATTTTTGTATCATCTGCAGATTTACCTTACATTTCCCACCCCACATTCTCACCTACATAGTTTTTCTATATCACAGGAACAATATAGGATCCAGCATTGATCACGGAGTTATGTCACAGTACACCTCCAGTCTAACAAACAGCCTTCTACCAACACCCTCTGTCTCCTGTCATGAAGCCAATTTTGACTCCAACTTGCCAAGTTACCCTGGATCCATGAGATTTTTTTAAAACCGTGTTTATCAGTCTCCCATGGGGGTCCTTGTCAAAGGCTTTACTGAAATCCAAAAAACTACATCAAGTGCACTACGCTCATCAAAAGACTTGGTCACCTCATCAAAAAAATTCAACCAGATTTGTTCTGCATGACCTCCCTTTGACCAAGTCATGCAGCCTATACCTGATCACATCTTGTCTCTAAATTCAGGTTAACCCTTTCCTTCAGAACATTCTCCATTAGTTTCACTACCAGTGATGTGAGATTGCTCTGTAATTCCCTAGTTCCTCTTGACCACTTTTCTTTAAAAGTAGAACCACATTTTGCTATCCTCTGGCATCTCTCATAGCCAGAGAGGAATTAAAAGTGTGGGTCAGGGCCCCAGTGATTTCTTCCCTGGATACATTCATCAGACTCCAGGATTTATCTGCTCTTAAGCCCATCAAAATCTCCAAGACTTCTTCATTCCCTATTATCAATCTGCTCAAGAACCTCTACATCCTCCTCCTGTCAATTGATGACAAGATGTGAAGTACTTATTTAACACTCCAATGTCCTATGGCTCCGCACTCAATTCTCCCATGATCCCCAAAAGGCCCTCCTCTTTCCCTGGTTATTCTGTTCCTCTTGACCAACTTGGAGAATATCTTGGGATACTCTGTAATATTGCCCGCCAGCATTTTTCATGCCAGCTCTTTATGTTCCCAATTGCCTGAAGTCTCCCTTTCTATAGTCCACTATAGATCTTTGTTAATTTGCTCTCTTTGTACCTGTTATAGACCTCTCTTTTCCTTTTTATCCTTTTCTGAATATTCCTGAACATCTAGGGGCTTAATGTCCTATATTTCACTCTAAAGGGATCACACGTTGGGTTTGTATTCTCACCTCTTCCTTTCCAATGACTCCCATTGCTCTGCTATAGATTTATCTGTAAGTAGGTGACCTCAGTTTACCTTGGCCAGATCTTGCTTTGTTGTTTTTTCTAAAAAAGAGGAATTGGTCTTCTCCACAATACAAAACCAGTTTTGTTGCAGACCATCATTTTCCTTTGCCATAAACAAACATAAAACTTACGTTGCAGTCTCTATTATTAAAAAGCTCCTGCACTGCCATTTCGAATATCTGTCTGGTTTCATTCCCCAGAATGAAGTCCAGGACTGCACTGTCCCTTGTTTGACCACATACATAATGCTATTTCTATATTCTTCCTACCAAAGTGAATAACTTCATATCATACTTCATTCACCAAGTTCTTGCCATTTACCAAGCTGCCTTAATGTTGGTCTTTCCTGGTCACAGCTTACAAAACTCAGTGGGAATGTGTCAACAGCAAACTTGTGATATATCTCACTTGTCATTTCATTTACATTACTGACACTAACTAAATAGCTGAAGCCAAATAATGACTCTTGTAAAATGATACAGTATTTTAACTATGTTAATTTTTTAAAAGAAAAAATGTATCAGGAAATTAGCATCTAGATAATTTACGTGGAGAATACATTAAAGCATTTAATAAACTAATGGCAATATCTTCATAAAACCATAAAAAAACCTGTCCCTCGAGTCTGCTCCACCATTCAATAGAACCAAGGCTGTTGCAACATTCCTCACATCCACTTTCCTTCCCTTTCCCCATAATCTTTGATATACGGAGAGATTCTGAATCAGTCATAGCCTTAAAAATGCAAAAGGACTCTCAACCCTTAGAAAAGAAACTCATCTCAGTATTAAATTTATACCCTTTTATTCTAAAACAGTGCCCTCTGGTCCTACACTCTCCCATGACGGGGAGTATCCTCTCAGCATTTACCCTGTCAAGGCTCTTAAGAATCCTGTATGTTTCAATGAGATCACCTCTCATCCTTCTAAATTCCAATGAGTAGAGTCCCAACTTGTTTAACCTTTGCTCATACCACAGATGATCCTGGTAAGCCTTCTCTGAATGGCTTCCAATGAAAAGTCCTCCCACAAAATAAATTCAGCTTTCACATTATTTGCGATGCAGTCACCATTATGTGCTGACTCATCCTTCAGCCAGGAATACTCTGTCAAACCCCTTCATCATTTTAAATACCTCTATGCTTTGAGGACAATCCCAGCTTTTTCTAGTCTCTCCACATAACTGAACTACCTCATCCCTGATTTCATTCTCTACAACTCAGAATTCCTCAAGATTCATGGTGCCTAGAATTGGATGTATTAATCCAGCCAGGTCCAAAGCAGTGTTATACAAAACCCTTTTACAGGACCTTTGAAATTCATAGTCATCTAGGTCAAGGATAGCTGGTACATGGGTACACCATCACCTACAAGTTGCCTTTCACCATCCCGACTCTTAAGCTTATTGCTTTTCCTTCACTGTCACTGGGGTCAAAATCCTAGGGTCCTCCCTCTAAGGGCATTGTGAGTCTACCTGCAGCACAAGACTAGGAGAAAGTGAGGACTGCAGATGCTGGAGATCAGAGCTGAAAAATGTATTGCTGGAAAAGCGCAGCAGATCAGGCAGCATCCAAGGAGCAGGAGAATTGACGTTTCGGGCATAAGCCCTTCTTCAGCACAAGACTGGCAGTTCACCACCACCTTAAGGGCAACAAGGGATGGGCAATAAGTGCTGGCCCAGCCAACGATACCCACATCTTGTGAACAAATTTAAGTAGTATGAAGTCCTTACTACCTGATTACAGATCCCAGAACCCTGTAAGCTTTCTGCAGTTTGTTCCTATCCACACAATTGTTCCAATCCATAAGGAAGCATTTGGCCCAACATATCTGTATCAGCTCTCCAAATGACCTTCATGATTTGGTGTTATTCTCCTGCCTTTTCCCTGTAACACTGCACATTATTAGAATGGAAACAATGAGTCAATTCCATCTCGAAAGCCTTGATTCAGCCTGCCCCATCACACTTCCAGGCAGTGCATTCTGGACCCTTAGTAGCCTGCAAATTATTTTCTCACATCGGGCTGTGACATTTCTTTCCTTACAGGCCGACGAGCATCAACACGGCAGGATCATTGCCTGTTCTCCTTTTAAATTGGCTATTAATAGTAATCCTACAGTTATGTTCCGTTGATATCAGCATTTGTCTCGAATCTATTCGCCTACTAGCTGAACAATCCTTATGTACCTATCGAGTTAGTTGATCTCCCTCATTAGCTTCCAGCCTTTAACCCTAAAAGTATCTGTTAGCAAGGTCATGAAGCTGCCTACCATGTACCGCAATTTGGCCTGGATCGGGAATGGGAGAACAAGAGGAGACTGTTAATTAGGAAAATATCAACCTCTGCTTTACACATCAGCTCGTGGTTTAAAACGGTGCAGCATCTCATGGGTATTGCTGGTGTGTGTAGCAGGAAATGGCTGCTCGGAGGACGGACAGAAACAATCAGTATGCAGCCTATTCTCACTGAACAGTGCAACCAGTAATGCTGAGTTACCACCAGTTACACTGGGAGAGTCCTGCTAGTGTTAAACCGATTGCGATCTCGCATCCACATTGAAAGGGAACACTTCGAAGCAGGTTCCGACAAGGCTAGACAGAAAATAATTGGAGGGGGAAGGAAAGACTTCCATTACATTTGGAAATGTTTAGGTAAAAAAAAAGTGTGCAGTAGATATAATTGGTTTTTGTATTGGTACTTGTGAACGTCTCTCCTTCACTATTTGTGTCAATATGGACACAGGCTCTTCATTTTCCCCGGGTTTTATATAGCTCCAATGTTTCCCAACTACGCACCTCCCCACTCTTCCCCAAAGTTGCCTACTGAACAGTTTGGAGGACATTACTCCTTCTCTGGGTATGATGTTTTTTTTTCCCTTTTCGCCCCCAGACCCCTTCTCTCCCACTTCTTTTTTCCAGCCTTACTGAGGTAACTGCTCCTCTTCCAGTCTTCTGGGCTGAGGTAGTAGCTCACGTCTGCATCGCAGTGTCTCGACAGTTGCTGACTGTTTAGTTCCAGGTATTTGCTGCTTGCATTTCCGATTTCCAGCATTTACTGTTTTGGCATTGCATGTTGTTTCAAGCAGATAATAGTCTGCCTCCGGGATAACAAATTCATGTTGTTATCTTCTAAGATGCAACCCTTTCACAATGGGATAAAGTTTCTACACCAACTTGCACCGAAAGAACCGTTAGAGAAATCAATTCACACTGCATTTAGCGGAAATATCAACATATTTACTCACTGCAAATGTTCTTTAATTCCCTGATCACCATTCCATTGAGATTGGTCCCTTTTGTGGTTATATTACCCACTTTCCAAACAAGCGACGCTGTTCAAGAAATTCCCACTCATTCTCAGAGCACTGCTCAAATTTTCACACCCAACTGTTACAATTGGGCCACTGTGGGTTGAAAAGTTGCAACTGTTGTAGACTCGCCAACTTTATGGGCATTTGAATGGTCATTGGATGGGCATATAGCCGAGGATGGAAGAGTGTAGGTGAGATTGGCTTCACAGGGCGGTGCAACATCGAGGGCTGAAAGAACATTACAGCGCTGCCCAGACCGATGTTCTAAATCGGTTTATGTAACACCTCACTGAAACATCAGCAGCCCTGACTGAAGGAAATAAACTTCACTCAACTATCACAGGCGTCAGTGCAAGAGTTTATTTATTGGTAAAAAAAAATGCCTTTGACTGATCTGGTTAAGTATCAATTCCTCAGACTGATGCAGAATATACATGGGTGTTCCAACTCGGGTAACACCAGGACATAGCCATTACTAAGTCACGTTGCTTATCGTCAACCGTGTAACAAACTACAGCAGCGATAATAACTAGACAAAGTAACACTGCCTGTTAGCATAACGGCTTATAGTCTGCGAAATTAATTTGCTCAATCTTCTGAATGGCCTTGGGCTCCAATTACAATTTCACAACAAGCTTATCCAGTAACAGGCAGATCCAGCGGACCGAGGTGGTCACTGGAGTGCACTGGTGAGCTAATTTTAACCAGGTGAGTACTGCTACAGATTGCTTAACCACAGGAGCCGAGGCTGAGTGTGAGAGACTGGGGTACCTACTGATAGGAGTCTCTTGCAATCAACCTTCCCTTGGCAACTGTGTTCATTTCTGGTATATAGATAAGATGCTGTGAAATTTTAAAGGATTCAGATAAGATTTACTATAATGCTGCAGGGTTTGAGCTATAGAGAAAGACTGACGCACCAGAGACTGAGGAGGTTTATAAAATCATGTGGG
Organism: Chiloscyllium plagiosum; assembly: GCF_004010195.1. Classification (NCBI taxonomy): domain Eukaryota; kingdom Metazoa; phylum Chordata; class Chondrichthyes; order Orectolobiformes; family Hemiscylliidae; genus Chiloscyllium; species Chiloscyllium plagiosum. Next base: position 58,976,803 of record NC_057729.1, on the reverse strand, counting down.
GCAAGGATAGGAAGAATGGCTAATGTCTTTTCCCCAGGGTAGGTTAGTCCAAAACTAGATGGCATAGGTTTTAAGATGTGAGGGGAAAGATTTAAAAGGAACATTATTTTCTGAGATGGTGGTTCATGTATGGAATGAACTGCTAGAGGAAGTGGTGGAGGTGGGTACAATTACAACATTTAAAAGGCAGCTGGATAGGTATATGAATAAGAATAGTTTAGAGGGATATGGGCCAAATACTGACAAATGGGACTAGATTAATTTAGGATATCTGGTCAGTTGGACCAAAGGGACTGTTTCCATGCTGTACAATTCTATGGCGCTAACTGCGACTGGCTACCAAGTGAAGGAGCAGGGGAAATGACAGAGTAGGGAATCACAGCAAAGAACGTGCCTGAGGAAGGAGAAAACTGCAGTCTAAAAACTCTTGACACTCACTCAAAAGCTTCCATTAGAGGCACTTCCATGCAAAGTTAGTTATATTTGGACAGTTGGGAGTCACGCTTCTGCTGCTGAAGTTAGAATACCTTTAAGGCAAAGATGTGTTTTCTTTGTGCCTGAATAACAAAGAATGTGAAGCCAACACTCGATTAAAAGGAAAGCATTTCTACTATGAAAATCTAATTTGATTGAGAACAAATATTGCTTAGGTGTAGTGTGATGACAACAATGGACCAGCAAACTATCTAATAGAACAAGAACACTGATGATGTTTTACTTGCAGAGTCAAAAATAAGTTTAAAAAAGTTACAATCAAAATATTTCAACTGAGCCCAAACTACTAAGCATTTTATAGGGCATTTGGGCTTTTGGAATACATAACAGCAATGTAAATTGGTTTTCTGCAATGATAGCTCTGGAAATCTTATGTCAAAGTAGAATGGAAAGTCTGCACAACCAGAAAACTTGCTTTCAAGATATCTTGGTATGTTGACAACACAAAGTCGAGCGGAATAGATTGGCCACACCATCCTACCATCTTTGGAAATTAAACATTGCACCAAACAAGAGGTGTGTGTGTCATGAGCTCTTCCTTCTGGCTGAAGTAAACATAATTTAAGGCAAGGTAAAAACAATGACTGCAGATGCTGGAAACCAGATTTTGGATTAGTGGTGCTGGAAGAGCACAGCAGTTCAGGCAGCATCCGAAGAATTTAAGGTAAGCCTCAAACTAGTTCTTTCTCCGAGTGTTTGAATTCTTAGTACGAAGATTATAAACATATGATCTGACAGGGCAAATTTGGTAGAGGCAACACCAAGAAAGATACTTGAAGTCGAGGTTGAAATGTTGACATCAGCCTGAAACGAAAACAGGCATGATGACCATTTCCCCAATATCATATTTTGATCAAGAAATGGGAAATTAGCCTAAACCCTATTAATGCCCCTCTGAAATTAGCCTCTAAAGAGGTACATAGGAGAATTGTGTGTAATTTTGGTCACTTGTGTATCACACTTAAGTTATATAACTGAATTCAATAAGACCAGTAAGTGTAAAATGGCACCTAATATGGTCATGTGTTTCCAGACAATAGTGTCCAAATTGTTCTTCGGGATACAGGGAGTCTACAACTCCAACTGTCTAGCCTATAAAATTTCACAACAGCTGATTTTTTTATGTCCTTCCATGCAGCCTAACAAGCCATTCAGTTGTAATGATTTCTAAAAGACTCAACTGCAACTAAAGCTGTGCAAATAAAATGCAACCTTGCAAGTGTCACAACAGAGAACAAATCAGAAGATATCTGCACACCAAAACATAAATTAATCCACCAGTGGATTTATTCAACCACTTTGTTCCTTTCCAAACAGGCATCAACCTACCTTTTCCAAGTTGTTATCACGGCAGTGACTTTACAAGTTTGATCTCTGCACTTAATCATCAAATGGAGGCAGCAGAATCTGCAGATTGTAGCCAGGTAAAAATCAAAGATCTCAACCATGATGGCATCAACTATGTGTCATGTGATTGAAAAGGAGCATCATGCAGATACATCCACTCCTCAGCAGCTTTCTTCACACAAATATTTCAGTCTGTACATTAACTTGGTACATTTCTGCAGACACCTGACTTTCAATGAGTTACTGCTTGAGAATCAAAAATGTATTATTTTGCACCACCACTGAATAGAAGTATTTGCAAAGGTGGGTCACCAATCAAAAGCATAAGTCAATAATCAGATGGCCCAAAATGTAAGTGGCGAGTTTCCTCTGCCCAAATAAAGAAATGGCTTTGCAAGGTCACCCCTCTCAAATAATGTTCGCTAAAGCACCCAACTGTGATTTAAACCATTTGCGCAACACAACCAAAAATTCAAATACCATGAGCCTTTATTTCATGACATTCCAACTATGGACATTTGAGAATATTAAGAAAATCATTAGAGCCAATGCAAGATCATTTGGAAAATAACCAGTTTTACAAAATCATCCCAGTTTCTAAAACAGAGATGCCTTTCTGTGCCAAAGTTAACAGTTAAATTGAATGAACACAAGATGAAAAATACAGAAAAATGCAGTTGTATTCAAAATTGATGCCTGTTCTGCAGATTATCAACATCAGAACATTAGCTGCAAAGCACTACACTTACCACTATACAAGCAATGCATTTTTTTGAAGTTGTACCTACAATATGTTCCACAAATATAAATGCATAGCACCACCGACAAATGAATGTTAACAATGAAGCCAAACTGTACTTTGTGCACAGAAGGTCCACTGATTCTTTGGAAAAGACCGCATATTGCAAATTGTATATGCAATGTGATCAGCATAATGTTGAGCTTTAACACACCAGTGTCCTTAAAGCAATGTCAAAATGGCAATGAGTTAGCAAAGTAAATTAGACACAAGCAATTTTGACAAGTCAGACAATGAGTTACACTTGCCATTTTATGTATGCGGTTTAAGGGTCGTGCAAGAGCAACAGAACAAAACACTCTAGTTCCAAGTATGCACAATTTTTCTGAAGATTGAAAATAAATTGAGTATATACCACAAAGACAAGCCAGACAAAAATCTCATTCTCTTGAGACAGGAAATAATTATTCTTAAAAAAAAAACTAATTGGAGGAAAAGTATCTAATAGTCTCCTGCAGTTAAAGTCAAATCTAACCCAACAATCATTAGAGTTTTTCTTTTGAATCACTACCTCTTTTTGCAGGAAGTGGGAAAAAGCAAAATGGGCTTTGTTCTGCTTTAGGAAGCAGCAAACATTATAAAGGTTCTTGTTTGGCAGGGGGTGGGGGAATGAGATGCTGCCAAAGGGACCTTGTAAAGAGGGAAATTTTATATTTAGAGAATTTCACTTTGATCCCCAACTGTGATGTGATTCTCAATTCCTTGAAGAACTAAAGTAGAAGGATTTTTAATATGGAATTTCACTGTTGCAGCTGCTCATTGAAAATACTGTTGCATATAAGTTTTCTTCTGAAATGAGGTAAATTTCAAATATAGATGATCAATGAGGAAAATCAGACAGGTAACTGTGGTCCTCTCATCCATTTAAGTCAGTATTGGACAACTTTGTTACCAACAAGCCATCAGATTCAGATATCAGATATACTAAAATGTTCTTTATGTTGCACAAACATTGGAAAAACAAAAGAAAGCCACCAAATTTGCCATTTGTCTGGCCATTTCTCTTTTAAAAGCAATACAAGGTTTTATATCTAAACCTACAAGAGCTGTTTCCTTTATTCATCACGGAATGCATTTTATTGACAAAAAACTGAAGATAACGGCGTATGTACAACGTGTTCTTTTACATCATGGTTCAGTTCAACATTTTTCCTACTGATCTCACCAAATAGATGTAAATGCAAAATTTATCAGTCTGCAAATTACAAAGGCGATCTTCAAATGCAACTGTACCAGTACAAAGATGCTTAATATGTTGCAACAGCAGAAATCCAGGTCACACAAAGAACAATGCAGTTCTTACAATGCTACTTACAAGTAGTTTATGGGGACTTCTCACATTAGCTCACTGAGCAGACTTCAATCTAGTTTTGAGTTGAATTTGGTTCATGGGTCAATCAGCAAGAATGGAGAGTCACATTGCCACTCAATATTACCGTCAATTTCATTACAATATTGGCTACTTTTGAAACCCATTTTGTGTGGGAGCTGAATCTGTGCTCTTGTGAATTAAGACCAATCTGTTCCAAATCCCGCCCTACTGCATCAAACATTAAATTCTACTGGTACAGTACATTGTGGGATTGAAAACCCAAAACTGAAAGTCAGAGATGGAATATCCCAAGATGCACTGGGAGCAGTTACAGATGCTCAGTGAACCAATAAAAGTCCTTTCTCACTATACAATGTAGTGTTGCATACGTTTCAGATCTCCTCAACATCATTGCAAAAACACATCAAAAATTCAAATAAGCAATACGCATTGTCTTTTTAGTTAAAAAAACAGCATCACACTTTTACTGATTCATTTTGTATCTTTTACAAAAAAACTTACGGATATGATACAGTAGGATTATTGAGGCTTGGGTCATTAACAAGGCTGTACAATATTTCCCAAAACAGGGCACTCTCTATCCAGCATACATTTGCTTACAAATACATTTCAAAATGCTAGTTACTCTAAATCTCGACTAGCACTGCATGCTGGCATGAATACAATGAGCATTTCCCAGTGCCAGAAAGGAATACAGTTGCAGCTTGCATTTAAAAAAAAAACACTGTTACAAGAATTCATTCGATCTTTGAATGGGTTTACAAGGATTTTTTGTACACCTTTACAAACCAGCAAATAACAAAATTTTAGAAAAGTATAATGCAGAAATTATACTAAGTGCATCAGCGTTAAAAGTCTTGCATTAGCCAAATTCTACAGCAAGAAACTGGCAGCCTGTAGTGGTTAAAAAAAAGAAAAGAGTTCCTCCGAACTGATTTCACCACCCTTGCAGCATTAATGTGAACAGTGTGGGTACTAGCAGAACAAATAGATAACTAGCACACAAATGAGCTCCATAAACAGTATGATATCAAGCCTTGGGTCACACAATAGCACAAGTTCAAATTGAACACGGAAGTGAAACAACTTAACCTGCAATATGCTGTGTTATATACAGAGATTGGAGAGAATGGCTACTCTCAAACTCAAAAGTTTTGAAAAGAAAATACCATGCCCAGAACAAAGGGTCAACATGCACATTAAGAACTGAGTTTTCAACTTACTTGTACCCTAGTTCCTACTATTTTCACTGTGTCTAATGGCAGCTGACAATGAAACCCAAGTGCACAAAATACTATAATTTACATCAATGTCCAACCTAGGTTTAGCTCTCAGTTTTAACTTGCAAGGTTAATTATCTGCCAAAGTTGCCAAGGACAGAGCTTCTATCCACTTAACATTCAGGGTGCCAAAACTTAAAATGATTGCATTGAACAAAGAATCATGGCTACATTAGCATCTAATATGCATCTGTGCATAGTCTGGTTGCCTAAGTATGAGGAAGCTAACAGTTTCATGGATCTACACAAAACATCCATTTCTGCTAGGTCTACACTATCAGTGGCGCATTTACAATTTCCACTGGACATCTAAATATTTTCATCAGATTCCAAATAATGGGGGTCAAAGAGTCAGTTGCAAACACTTGCAAGTTTCAGGCCAGAAGTTCAGATAACCTCCATATTAAATAACTAAGCTTATGGGAAGCCTACACAAAGCTACAACCTTGATTTAGAATTTGGAGTTATCCCAAGACAAGTTTCACTTTCCTGGATCCCATTGGTCTATCACTCAGGTCAACGACAGCTGACATTGCTTCATTGCAGGATTCAAAAGCAACCATTGCTTCACCTGTAGGCATGCCTTGCTCGTTGAATTGCAAGCACACAGAGTCGGGAATCACACGATAGCCATAAAAGAAATCCAAAATTTCATCCACAGATACTTTGAAGGGCAAATTTTGCACTTTAACCACTGTTGGGCTTTTGGTAGTTAAAGGACCACTTGCAACCCTTGGCTCAACACCTGCTCCTGGAAAACTAGTGACACTGCTGCTTCCAAATACAGGCCCTCCTGTTGGGCCATCACCGATACTAACACTGACCCCTGATCCAGGACTCGGCCCTGGTCCAAACATGTTAGTCGATCCACTAAAGCTACTAACAGGGTTGAATGGTGGTACAGGGCCATTAAGATTGCTTGAACTGACACTTGGTGAGAAAATGCTGTCACCTCCAACACAGGGGAGGAAAGGAGGATCAAGGCTCCCTTGGTTTGGATTCTTCTGGCTCTTGGTTTGAAATGGTGGATTTGTTTCCATTTCTTGCTTTTGTTCAAGAGTAATCAGTTGAAGAAATGCATTACGTCCATTTAGCTTCTTGCGATGCAGTCGCTCAGCCTTCTGTGCCTCCTCTTCATTTAGAAACTGTACAAGGGCCTGCCCAAGCCCTTGGCCATTAGAGTCAACAAGAATCTGGACACCATTTTCTGCTAGTCCAATACCTTCCAAAAACTGGAACACATCGCTTTTGGTTACATTATAAGGGATATTCCATATATGACCACATATTTTTGGTGAACTAGACACTTCCTCAGTTTTCACTGTTACTTCTCTCTTCTGCTCATTTTGCACAAAGTTGTGTGCTCGCTTCTGAATATTTTCTAGCTTCTCCAACATCGCTTTTTTAGTAATTGGATGAACCTGGATGAAGCGACTGCCCATGTACTGTTTGTGGCGACATAAAGCTGCCTGGTAATCAGTGTGAGTTTTAAATTCTACAAAGCCTTCACCTGTTGCTCTTCCACTTGGTCCATATACTATGTAGATGCTATCCTCTATGAGTTCCAGTTTATTGAAGAATTCCATGATGTGCTTATTTTCAGCCTCATATGGCAAGCCTTTCAAATAAACGCAGAACTCCTTATCATGAGGGGAGCGCGATCGTGATCGTTCACGTTTGCTTGGAGATTCAGACCGAGATGTATGAAATGGAGGTAGGCTCTGTCCATAATGCCCAATGGAAGGTGGGGGGCCCATGCTTTTGGGTGTACTAAAGCCAACAGTAGTACTGAGCCACTGCCTCTCTGTTGCAGGGAATACATTAGCAAATCTCTGGCCCATCATCATTTTTCCATGTCGCTTCAGAGCCTCAAATGTATCCGAGGAACTATAAAACTTCACCATTGCATCTCTGCTATTGCGACCTGGATGATCTTTCATCATGTGCACTGCTTCAATTCGGAGTCCATGAAAAAATTCCCTTACATCTGATTCCATCGCAGTATATGGCATCCCATAGATATGGGCATACACATCATCAGACTTAATTGGTGGTGGCCCTTTGTTAATTGAACTATGGGAATTCATGGGGTGCAGTGGATTTAATGAACCTAGAGGACCCATGTACATGGAACTTACACTATTACTGATGCCTAATGTAGACCCAGAACCATTCATTCCACTGGGCCCAGAGCTTCCTAGAGGAAGAGTACTACCTGCATTGATGGGCATGGGTGGTAAGCTTGGTATTGGAGGTATAGGTGGCATGGGAGGAATTGGAGCGAGAGGTGCTATAGGAGGAAGGGGAGGCACTGGTGGCAGGATACCAATTGGAGGAATTGAAGGCATAGGTGGCAGTGATGGCATTGTAGGTAAAGGAGGAAGTGGTGGTAAAGGTGGTACGGAGTTTATTGTATTCAGTGGTGGCATAGTGCTGGCTATAGTTGAACCCATGGTAAACCCAGGGCTGCTAAAAGTGGGATTGAGGCTCGAGGGTGTACTTCCCATGCTGGCAGCAGAAAAGGTGGGCACATTTTTATTCCCTACGCTCTCATGTAACGAGGAGGTTGTAGTGACCATAGTGGGAGTGTTTAAGTTAGGCATAGTTGTAGGTAAATTACCCCTTGCAGTAATACTAGTATTACTAGTTGGACCTGGTCTACTTGAGCCGACTGGTGGCATATCCACATTACCAGTTTCAAAACGCCTACGACTCAGCTCAATCATATTTTGCATTTCAGTTTTACTACTGAGTAGGAGTGATACTTTGGATCCTTTAATTGTACCCCCACCACGCATCATACCAAGCCGTGCATCTTCATCTGTGGAGAAAACGATGAAAGCCTCACCAAGTTCACCACCTACAATATGCACACCACCATCAGGAATGGTTAATCCAGAGAAGAAGTGGCGGATATCCATGGTCCCCGCCACAATGGGGAGACCCTGCAAGCGGATGACCACGGCCATGCTGAGCACAATCAATAACAACCACCTGCAGACGAGAAAGGCACGAACTACGTCAGACTTGTTAGAACAAAACCAGCCTAACCAGAAATGTAAAAATGTACTTAGCATACAATATAAGCCATCACAGGAAAACCAACTTCTTGCAGATATTGTACCAGTTTTAAGACAGGATTTTAAATCAACATTGCATGAATAAGTCCAACTTGCATAATACTAATTGCTCAGCAATTAAGAAACCACAACAGTAAGATACTTCCTTTTACCACTACAAATTGCATTTATTACAAAATAATAACAGACCAATACGAGCTTTACCAAAGAAAATACATCACTAAGCCACATAAGGAGACATTAGGACAGATAACCAAAAGCTTGGTTGGTCAATTACTAGATTTTAAAGAGTGAGAAATGAAAGAGGCTTTGCTCAGGAAGGAACATGCAGACTACAGAATCTAGAAGCTGAACAGTCAGCTACCAAAGATGGGACAGTAAGAAACCTGAATTAGAGGGGTCAGTGAGTGATGGATTAATTACATGTAGGAGGTGGTGGTATCAAAGCAATTTGACATGGTGAAGAATTTTTAAAATTGAGTTATTGCCAGACCCAGATTCAACATAAGTCAGCAAGCACAGGGGTCATGATTTACAGTTGGGGAGCAACAGTCATGTCTAGAGGTAACAAAGGCACAAATGGAGTTTCCAGCTGATATCTGATGCAGGTTGTGGAAGCAGGCAGGCAGTCAGATGGGGAGAGGAATGGTCTAGTTCAGTCTTAGACAGCTGCATGGGAAGGGTTTTGTAGTGCTGTTCAAAGACAAGTGTTCAGAAAATCAGTACTATTAAGTGGAGTGAAGCTATGCTTGTCCAATACTGATTGTTCAACAAGCAGAAGGACAAGTCAGAGTGGAAAGATGATGCGGTCTAGCCAGTGTTTTTAGCATGCAAATCAAATCTGACATTTCTGGCATATGTTTCTTTGAATGTCAAACCTTCTTACAGATACATTGCAATTTACAATATTGAATGTGAATGCAAAAACAAGTAAACTACAATTCAGATTTCAAATCTATCTCAGCTTGTAAAGCATACCAGAATTTGCAACAGTCAGACTACTACAGTAAGCAAACTCAAGTTTAGTTGATACACAACTCTTCTGGGTTTGTTTCTGTGCTCATTCCATGCTAATAGCCAATTCTGCAAATTTTGAACATAGGACACATGGCTTTGCAAACTTAACACTTCTGAATAACAATGTTGCAGATCAAACATTAAAATTCAATGCCAATAAAGAGCACTGCAGACAGAATTTACAGCTGAAAACAGAGTCATGTGTCTGAATTTTTAAAAAATCTTCAAACAAAATAGCCAATAAACTGGAGTCTGACATATTTAAATCATGTTAATCTACCAAACCTCAAGGTAAATGCCCTTTTACTAAATACCAATTAAAATTGTAAATCTCAATGTTTCAGCTCAAAATTTTAATGCAACTAAGTTGGAGCCTGCATCAATTTTAAAATTCTATATCTAAAACAACCTGTACAGAAGAGAATCTTACCTGTAACCAAAACAGTGGCGTTTCCCTTAAGCAGCTGAGGACACCAGCCAATCCTGTTGTCAACCAATTTAAACCAACTTTACAGACTGCAGAAAGAATAAACGGGATGACAAATCAATGTCTGCAATACGCAAAGTAATCAGCCTGTTGGCGTGTACATGAATGTCACCACGTAAGACCACATCTTGTGGAATCAGTTCAAGCTGAACATTTCAGAATTCCTCAACTTTCCATGTTATGCAACATTAACCATCAAATCTCCCCTAGCGAAATATAAAGGGAGACTATGAATTCAAGGCAATAATCAAGTCTCTATAGCCAACTGAGGGGGGGAAGCAACACAGGAAATAGGAGGCTACTCAGCAAAAGAGAATTCCCTGGATTCTTTTCATGGAAACTTGTGAAAAGATTTTTCCGAAGTTCAATCTTCAATGCAGTACAACTCCATGGATGCCTGGGACCTTCCTTTTTCTTACTCAAGTAGCCATACTAGCATAATTCTAGACCAGAGAGGTCAGAAAAGTTAGCAAACCTTGCTGACACAGCCAAACACAAACCCACTATGGCCTAATGCACACAACCTCCAGAGATTAATGGACAACAGCCAAGTTCTTGCTATTACAAGAACTGCTGCTTACTATCCCAAGAGTAGCACCCTTCTATTGCACTCATTAAGATAAGCTCTGAAGAATAGGGATTAATTCTGGGACTTCACTGGTCTGTATGGTTCAGCTATTTCACACTGAGCTACAACAATTTGGAACAATACACACTTCCTAATTTGAAGCAATGAGGTTTGGCATTTGAATTTGGTAGATGACAGATAACTTTGGATTTAATAACTGTTGTATAACTATATTATGTTCATGAAGATTTTAAATTAGAAGACTTGTGACATTGTCCACAGCAACGAGGTGAGGGACGATGTATTCTACCAAAGAAAAGTTCAGGCTTTCTACAATGTATGACCATTACCTATTTAGAAACATCATTGACCAGTATCTAATACAAGCAATCTATTTGCAATTTGTTACCATACCAAGAGAAACTTCCACAAATACTCCACAGTTTAACAAGCTAAGAGATTTTTAAACTACAAATCTTCACCTGTATAAATTTACCTTAAAAACAAAAAAAAAATGCTTGCAATCTGACTCCAAAATTTCTGAAATTCACTGGCCAGGGTTGGGAGAAATTGTATGCTATTAACAATCATTTGATTTACAATGTAAATGTTCAGGTATATCATTAGGTTTGTCAATTTTTAGAGTAACATGGTTCATGAAAAATATTGTGGTAAAAGGCAATTTAGCTTCATGATGTAAATAGTTTAGAAGTCATGCATTAAAATTGACTTGAGAATTCCTGTATTATGCTGAATTATTCCACAAGAAGCTAATTGCTCAAAAGCATTTACCCAATGTGTAAAAATTGCCCCGAATATAAAAGACCATAATAGGGAATGAACAGTTAACTGGGGTGACTTTGATAAGGATTAGGTTTAGGACTGATAATATAAGACAACAATCTCATTAAAGCAATAGCTGTAGTTATGAAACTTGAATTACAGTCATCATCTGAACCCAGAGTTTAGACTCACCATAGTACTTTGAAAAAAAATGTCTGTTACAAAGCTCTTGGCTGACTGGTAATATTATTACCAATAGCTAGTGTTGCTTCAGGTTGAGAATGTGTTTAGGGATTTGCCGTGAGGAATAGAAATTGTGAAAAACTGTGTGTGTTTCAGTGAGAATCCATATCATCAGAAGTAACAATTAGAAATTTAAACTTTTGCTAAATATAATGTGATTATGTGGGTAGATGCAATATGTTCTTTGCAGAGCACCTTTTGGACTACCCTTTTGTTTAACCAGTAAATATAAAGAAACAAAATGGACAATCGCTATTTGAAATAGGATTGAGATAGACAAAACAATCATGAAGTTGATGGCAAGTCATTTAACGTGTGACTCAGTTAAGAGAACAAGAATCAGACAAAAGACCTTAGATTCCATCTTACCTTTGCCCCTACACTCATATCCTGACTAATGTTAACTAAAATTTGTACAAGATACAGTGACATGCTCTTAAAGATCATTCTAGAGGTGCACACAAGGCTTTCTGTCAGTGGCAGCATGTGGTAGAGTTAACAAGCCCGAGCAAGAGATTCAAAAATTTCATTGGTCCAGGCTCCTACACATCCTCAATGGCTGTGGAAAAACATTCAATGCAACCTAGGAAGTGAAATTTTACTTCACAGTAGTGAGGGAAACCAAGTTAACACTGAGTCCAGTATGATTTGTTCATAATGAATTTGAAACATGAATTCAACTTGTTTCTCCACAGATGCTGCCAGACCTGCTGTGTTTTTCCAGCACTTTGAGTTTGTTTCAGATTTGGAGTACCAGTAGTACTTGGCTTCTATATGCCTAGAACTTCAATGTACAGTACAAAACTACAGTACGATGTATGAAGATTTTTAACTACCTCCCCTATTTTAATGATACAAAACTATTTTCCTAACATTACCAAATCCCGTCTAGTTTGTTCTACTGTCATAATTCCATACATTAAACAAATAAGCCTAAAATAGAGAACATTGGTCTTAAAAAAATGATGCTTAGATAAATGCTTTTCATGCTCAATGTTGTTAGAACACGAATGCATTATTAAAGTGAGTTTGAAGCTAAGTCAGTAATAGTTGTTGTGTGTGCTTTCAAGAGTGTGTGGGAACTGTATTGGAAATAGTCCCAAAGTGCAGCAGAAACTGAAATGATAAACTGACTGGCTTCTTTCCATGTATGCCCTTCAGTGATTAAAACAGGGATCACTGAAGTTTCTTTTAAAAGGAATTCCGATCAGATGTGACACTGCCAAACCCTGAATAAAGTTTCTATCCTGTACACAAAGTAACTTCCATTTAACCAAGAACACGGGCATGGCAATTCCACTTCCTTCATCAGTCATCCTGGAGGCAGAAGGGAACCTGCCAATTTAGCATCAATTCTGCCACCTTGAAAAGATAACTTTAATTAAATTTTTTACAAAGCAGTGGAATCTGAGAAAATTAAAAGTCTGAATTTTAACCTGTATACCCAATTTGATTTTTATCACCCAAGTTCTAGAAATGAAAAAAGTTATAAGAACAGGAACAGTGCGAACACCTCAAAAGACCAACCTATGTTGGTAAAAGAAAATGATAACATTTTCTTCAGTAATTAACAATTATTTATATGTGAAGAAATAATATCTTGTTGATTCCATAGTGTTAAGTACTGGATGTTCTAAAGGGGAAGCACCATAACCCCATAAATTAATGATTTTATGCCATTCTTTTGTCACTTATTAAACACGGAATACCAATTTTTGTGGTTAAAGACGTTTTTCAAAAAACTGCTAGATTAAGTAGTTAATAACTGTATAAGGACTAAGTTAACTTTGCTCCAGCATACTACACAAAATTGTAAACTCTTGCCAATTTTTTTTTATTGTAATAGTATACTAAGTGCAGCCAGGTTTCCTTAGGTTACTACAACTATACCAAGAATTTCAGCAATGTAAAAAAAAATGAAAAAAATCATCCATGCACCATCAATTGTGTGAAGCACCTACAGATTCTACTACAGATTTGACTTTCCAAACATGGCTGTATCCAGAAAACAGGTACAAGGTGCAAAACCTTGGAGGACATATACACATTACAAGGACAAATCAAGGCAACTGCTTATTAAAGTCAGTCACATCAATGCAATTTACCCTGTAGGGCTCTACCATCATTGCACTAACCAGAATGACAATACATTTCCTTGTGAACCAAATCCAACTACACAAAATACTCCTCCTTATGCAAACATCCACTGCATCAGTCAGCACAGCCAGACTGGCCAATCCATTAGTAGGCCTGTCATAGAGCACATGCATTTACTCCAAATTTGTAGCTGTTGCACTTTAATGTGGTTATTTACATTCAATGTACAATGAAACAAAATTACTGCTTCTTGCTCAAGTGCAGATCTGGCCATTTAACCAGCTTAAGATTTCCACCCCATTAAAAACAAGTGTAATAAAGGCGATACTAGACCTGCTGAACATCTCCAGCATTTATATTTTGTCTCTGATTTTTTTTCTTTCAGTTCTCATTTCAATGCATTATTCCAGATTATCTCTGGATTTAGCAAAACTGAGCCAACAGGCATACCAAATATTGCTTCATGTGAAGGCTGTGGAAAACCAAAATGCAATTATAGTGAACATCCCAGTGTGCATTAGAGCGGATTACAAAAATTAAAAGCATAATCAATTACTAGTGTAAATGCAGGAAACAGAACAGCCAACTCACACAACAAGATCTCACAAACAGCAATTACTAATCTTGACTCAGACAAAAGTGGTACCCATCATGTCATGGCTGACACCAGTACTTCAATCCTGGCAGAGGGTGGCTAATAAACATCAACAAGAATGTAACTCCACCTCACACAGGGAAGATTTACACCAACTGTTTACAGAAACATTTGAGAGAGACTGACTCTCCCATCAAGTTGAGCACAGCAAGGCCACAAGGAAGTAAGGTGAAAATTAAAATGTGTCACTCAACAAATGCCAATACACATACATAGCAATCAGCAAAATCAATGTGGTCCATCAAGTCTCCTTTGTTCAGGACAGGCAACAGAATCATTGCCTAAGAAACAGGAAAAGCAAGTGATGTAGCCCAGCTAAATGTCAAACAGACCATTATGGTAACAAAACACAAATTAATCTGAACACCAGTTCACTGGTATTTACCATCTCTCTGCCACAAACAAAACCAGAAGCATGCAAGGCGAGGAATCATCCATAGCCTTTACTCAGCTGAATTGCAGTGCCAGTTATGAAAGCAGTGAACAAAGATAATGGCAATTAGCTCAATTCACAACAAAGTGCACAATTATACTTAGAGGAAGGATTAAGAAACATTTGCATATTTAAACTCTGTAAATCACCATTCTGTTCCAAAATACCTTGCTATACAACACAAATTCAACACAAACAAAATGAGAAAACAGAATAGGAACTTTTCCCAGAATGACGAGACAAAATAACCACCTTTGAAAAGTTCTAAACCACAATCAAATTCTAACAGCATCATCATTTATTGTGAAGCAAGATTTTCCAACCAGAAGAAACTGATTAAAAATTCTGAATACAACATGCACCAGCAACAAATTGTAGAGACAAACTAAATCTTCACGTAAGCAACTCGAAAAGAGCATTTTTAACTGCAGACTTAAAATAAGCTTTACACAATTTTAAATTGGATTCAGTTAAAGACACCTTCTTCAATGAATACACATTCAAAAATCTTTACAAAAGCCCTTGTTAAAAATTCAATACCTTGAACAATTAAGCATACCTTTGCAGAATTACCACAAAATTAACATATTTATAATCCAGGAGATCTGCCGTACTAAATAGTTTGAGTTCTCAAATACACTTATCTGAAATGATAAGAATACCACCACAACTTATTCATTTTCTCAAAACTGCAGAGACTGCACCACCACTGTTCAAAGAAAGCAGGATCTTGCAATTTTACCACCAGCATTTTAAGTAGAATTAAACTCCATAAATGCCACAAAACTTTAGTTCATTAAATCAGCTTGTATTGTTTGATACATCATTCCAAAACAAAACCAAAGTGATCAAAGTTTATAAATTCCAAGCTCAAATAAAATTCTGCTGCAAATACTACTTGACCTAAAAAAATAAAACGGACCTGCCAAATCATTAGCTTCAATCAAAAGGTTGACTCATTTTAGATCAATTCCATTATTCAAGACAACTGATGCATTATTTGTTCCACAACAAAGCAATATAAACAATTGCTAGCACCCATTTGCTGCAAATTTCCACTCCACCTTTATCAATTCCTTATAAAATATAATAAACATAAATATGCATTTCATTCCAAAACGGACAGACACCACCACTTTCAATCATTTAGAGATTTATTTAACACTGTGCTCGAGACCACCAGAAGCCTCAAATTACTTCACAGGCAATAAATTGTAGCAGTCACTATTGTAATATGGTACATACAGAAAGCCAAATCCTTTGAAAGCCACAATTAACAAACCAAATTCACACACAAACAATCCAGAAGCTTCACAATTTGAAAAATAAATCTACAGATTTAAAACTCAAGTCTCATACAGATTCTGAATGTTTCTCAGTACAAGCTACTGAACAGAATACTGTAAAAATCAACCTATTGCTTAGGAATGCCACAATGACCTTGAAAACATTAAGTATGTACATCCCACCAGAAAACAGATGATCTGTCCTTTTCAGATCTGAAACAGATATGAAGACCATTCCAATATCAACAAAGCAAACAACACTACCTAACAAAAAGGAAACAATCAGAATCAGTCCTGAAAACAAACATCAACTTGAAATGTAACAGTTCAAATTTAGTTCACATTTTCATATCCTTTGTGTAGGAGGAAAAATTGATTTTCTTTGCTGTATATTCAAAATCATCCTCATGATGGAAGATTTCAATGCCATCATTAAAACAGTCCAAGATCACCTTTAAAGCTACTTATATCTCAAAAAGAAAATGCACTGCACTTGAAAAGTGAGCTTTAATCAGTTAGAGACATGGAATCAGACAGCATAGAAATAGACGCTTAAGTCTTGAGTCGTCCATATTGACCAAGTTTTCCAAACTAAACTAGAACCATTTATTTGCATTTGGCCCACATCCCTAGGTGAGAAGGCAGGTAGTGAGGATGACAAAGTTAAATCATTTTGGTCAAATGAAATAAAAAACAGGGCTCTTCAGATACAGAAGCCTAATAGTCTCAAACTTAATCCAAAGTCTGTGCTGACTTCAATTAAAAAAGGCTGAAGGATTCCAAAAGTAACCAGAAGAATTGGAGGATTGGAGGGAATGGAAAGACACCAAAGACAGCTGGGCGAGGGAACAAAAAGCTGCATCAATTGATATCCAATGGACCTTTTAAGGGGTAAAGTTGCCACAGCAGTGACGTGACCTACACTGACCAGCAACTGAGATTAGTTTTGATCACAGGATGCGGTTCTTTTGGGCGAAGCATGTATGGGCAATAATTGCATGCAAAGGTGGTGATACAAAGGAATGAGTTACCGTGCAATTTCAAAAATCAGTTAGAGTCAACTACATTTGTTTGGGATTGAAATTCTATATCATAAGAACAGAAGGACACCCCTTGATCCTGCCCAGCCACTGAATAGGATCATGGTGATCCGACATTCCCCACATGCACTTTCGTGTTCTTTCCCCATAACCTTGGATTCCTGACTGTTCAAGAATCTCTTTCAGCCTTAACTTAATGCAAGGACTATACTGGGAAGCACAGTGGCATAGTAGTTAGCACCAAGGAACAAGGTTTGATTCCAGCCTGGGTGACTGTATGGAGTTTGCATGGTTTCTGCCAGGTACTCTACTTTCCTTCCAAAAGACAAAGATGCGCTAATTTGGTGGATTGGCCATGCTAAACTGTTGAATAGTGTCCAGGGAAATGCAGGCTAGGGGAGTTAGCCATGTAAATTCAGGATTATTGGGATAGGGCAGTGGGCTAAGTCTGGGAGAGATACTCTTCAGAGGGTTAGTGTAGACTCAATAGGACAAATGGCTTCTAACCGCACTGTAGGGATTCTCTGCTCCAAGGCAAGGAGTCCAAAGACTCTAAAAAACCTTTCAAGAGAAGAAATTCCTCCTCATCTCAGTCTTAAATTGGCACCCTTAACACTTAGACTATGCCCTCTGGTTGTAGATCCATGAAGGGAAACATTCTATCAGTATTTAGCCTTCCAGAAACCAATATGTTTTAGTGAGACCACCTTTTATCCTTCTAAACTCCATTGAATACTTTGTACGCAAGACAATTTTTCCATCATCCTACAGAACCTTCCAATGAAATGACATCTCTTCTAAAAAAAGGGGACCAAAACTGCCCCCATAATAACAGAATGGCTACAGCACAGTGGTCATTTAATATCAGTTTGGCCTGCTTTATTCTCTTAGGTAGTAGATAGTCTGAATCACTGTCTGCATTAAAAAAAGTCGTCACCTTTGACTCACTGATATTTATAGCAGAGTAGGACACCATTCAGCCCACCACATCCATTCTCAAAGATCTGACAATATTAATCCCTTTTTCCAGTTCTTGCCCTGTAGTCCCAGAGGCTACGGCAATGGCAATAAATTTCTAAATATGTTTACATGTTAAAAGAGTTTGTCTCAACTACTCCTTCAGGCAGAGTTCCAGACTCTAACACCTTCAGGGTAAAAAAAGTCTCAACTCTCCCTTAGCTCTTACTCCTCATCTGAAATCTATGCTCCCTGGTTACTGACCCCTCTACTAAAAGTGTCTTCTTATTCCACCTATGCTCCACTATCAGATCCCCTTTGAATCTTCACCATTCCAAATAAAAGAACCCCAGCCTGCCAATATTTCCTCAACATAGGCTGTCGAGCTGAAGCAGCATTCTGGTAAATCTCCTCTGTCACTGTCTAGGGCAAACTTATTTCTTGCTATAACGTGGTGACTAGAATTGCATGCAGGATTTGAGTTGAGGCCTATTTAACATTTTACACAGAAATAAAACAAAGCACTGGACCTTAGTTCCAAAGAAGTCATAGGGCACAAAACTATAACTCCTTCTCTGCCAGACCTGCTCAGTTTTCTCCAGCATTTTCTGTTTTTATTTTAGATCTCCAGCATCCACAATATTTTGCTTTTATTTCAGTGTTTTATACACCCAGCACAACCTTCCTAATTTTGATTATTTTTCATTATTTTAGTTCTATTCCACTGTCTAGATCCCCTCATGATTTTGAACACTTCTTTCAAACGTTCTCAAAGAACAACCCCAGATTCTCCAATCTATATGCTCCTTTCACATTGCCAGCTAGGCTATTTTAGCAAGCATCCTACTATGGGCTCCAGTTCTCCCCCTGCCGTGTATTTTCAGTGTCCCTACTTTTCGGTTATCTCCTTGAGGTTTTTTTTTTAGGGTAAATAATTTTGTAAGGACCAAACTAGAGAAAAACTGCTTCCATCAGTAGAAAAGTCACTGATCTTGGGCTAAGTTTTAGGAATTCTTAGCAGCAGGAAGGGGAATGGAGAAATACCCTCATGCAGAGGGTGGTAGGATCTGGAATTCTGCTCAAAAATATGATAGATGCAGACATCCTTATCATACATAAACTCTTGGTGTCAGAACTTATAGGGCTGTGAAGCAAAAGCTAGAAGGTAAGGTTAGGATGTTGCATGGTCTGGAGGGAAGGTCTTATGAGGAAAGGCTGAGAGACTTGATCTGTTCTCATTGGAAAGAATGCGGCTAAGAGGAGATTTAATAGAGACATACAAGATGATCAGAGGATTAGATAGGGTAGACAGTGAAAGTCTTTTGCCTAGGGTGGTGACGTCAGTTTGTATGACAGCTACAAATTGAGGGCTGATAGATTTAAGACAGATGTCAGAGGCAGGTTCTTTACTCAGAGTGTGGTCAGGGCATGGGATGCCCTGCCTGCCAATGTAGTTAGCTCAGCCATATTAGGGACACAAACAATCCTTGGATAAGCACATAGATGATGGTGGAATAGTGTAGGGGGATGGACTCAGATTAGTTCACAGGCCAGTGGAACATCAGGGGCCAAAAGGCTGTTCTGTACTGTTTTGTTCTATGTTAAACTGACTAGCATTTGTAACCAACACAGAGACAATGGTCCAACTGGCTACCTCCTGTGTCATAATCTTTGTTTTCTTTCTACACAAAGAAAATCTCTAATCCCTGGAAGCATTATCAGAAACTTTTTGAGCATTGCTGCATCCCTGCTAAAGCTTATTCAAGTAAACCAAATATAATGTGGTGCATTGACTAAATTAGGTTGATGCACTTCAGGTTTATGTTGGCATCAGATCAGATTTCACCCATGGGGAAAATAATTTCTTTCAAGGAGTGATAACAGAGGAAAAAAATTAATTTTTAAGCAAATTGCAAAGCAATAACTCTTTTTAGGAGATTATATAACATACACTTTAAATATTAAAAGCCAAAACTTTGCATCAAAAACAAATAAAGCACACAGTATCCCTTACCAGTCAGAACTTAAAAACTAGTAGGACTTTCAGTCCAAATCGTACTGCACATACCTCATCTATCTTTTAGAGCCACTTGCCAGCAAGTTAGAAAGCAGAATTGGGACCAAAATAATTCATGCGATCAGGATTAAATGCCTAAAAAAAAGGCTGAACAGGCAAAGTTTAACAATACGGTTGACATCAGAATTCTAATCAAATCTCAAATCATTCTATTCAATTTATCATTTAGAACATTAACAAAGTTTAAAATTTAAATGTGTGCTACTGATATTTCTCCTGGTGTAAAACTAGAAAACTTATCAAGTAAAAGCAACTCATCACTTATTTTACTCCTAAACAGAACTACATGCATCTGCTTTTAATAAGAACCTTGTTGTATGGTTCAGCAAACCAGAAATTATAGTTTGGTGGGTGGAGGCTTAGAAAATTGCAACATAACTTTTAGCGAACAGATTCATCACAGTCAGATTTCACAATATATTCACCTGCATGCAACATCATGCAACTGCCCCTGAAATAACATTATTAATACAGAAATGCAGATCCCACAACTGACCAGCCTACTGACACTGACATGGAGAGTGGCCATTGAGGCATCTAGATTAGATTAGATTACATTACATTACAGTATGGAAACAGGCCCTTCGGCCCAACAAGTCCACACTGACTCTCCGAAGCGCAACCCACCCATACCCCTACATTTACCCCTATACCTAACACTACGGGCAATTTAGGATGGCCAATTCACCTGACCTGCACATCTTTGGACTGTGGGAGGAAACCGGAGCACCCGGAGGAAACCCACGCAGACACGGGGAGAATGTGCAAACTCCACAGAGTCAATCGCCTGAGGTGGGAATTGAACCCGGGTCTCTGGCGCTGCGAGGCAGCAGTGCTAGCCACTGTGCCACCGTGCCGCCCACTATAAAAACCATGGAGATGCATTTCAACCAGGTGTATTCAAGAAGCAAGGAGAAAACAAAACTGAAAAGGGATCACTTGCAAGCAGACTCCCTCCACACTGCTGCAGTCATGTGGAGGTGCCGGTGTTGGAATGGGGTGGACAAGGTCAGAAGTCACCACACCAGGTTACAGTCAACATGTTTATTTGAAATCACAAGTGTTTGGAGTACTGCCCCATTGTCAGGTGAAGTGAAGAGAAGCAGATAGGTACAGAATGTATTAGCAGAAAGATCAAAAGATCGTACAAATTGTATGATGGAATGGTGCAAACAACAGGTCTCAAGACTATGGACATTCCTCCTGATAACTATATTTACTTTCAAACCACAGGGAGGCCAAAACTTTACTTTAATATTAAATCACACCATTGCCTGAACATTCATTTTAAGAAAAGAACTGTGGATGCTGGAGATATGAATCAAACTCAGAAATGAGGAACCTATTATCCGAAGGACACTGGCAGGGAGTACTTCGTTCAGTTAACCAAATTCTGGATAATTGAATGTCGGATTAAAGTTTAGCCAAGCATTGGGATCTTGCAATCTTGCCAAACAATCCAATATTCGGACAATCACTGTTCCTATGTAATTGTTTTGATTCAGCTTATTTTAATGTCCTATTTAAAATTTATCCATAGACACAAAAGGTGTTTGTCAAAACAAATTCCTTAGTAACCACAATGCCACCAATGGAATAGGTGGTCCATGATAACCCATTAAAACAGTTCTTAAAGTTGTAAAATAAACAAAAGGATTGTACCAATAGCATTTCTTTTGGAGACAAATGTGTTTAGGTCTTCTATTATGTCGCTCATCCTCACCGTACCTAACTTGTTTGCCCTGCAAATTAATACTTAGTTCTAAAGCACAATATTTTGGTTGACTTTGCTAAATTTTGAAACTGACACTGGAATCCAGAAGACCAGTATTTAACGTAAAATGCAGAAATATTCAACAAATTTCATGTTAGACGCCCCACCCATTTTCAAATTTCAGTGAATTCAATTTAAGAGTTAATTCTGGATTCATAACCACCAAAAATTTGATTGAGATTGGTCTACTCAGCATGTTGAACATTAGTGAAAAGATGATAATTCTATTGATATGCTTAAGACAAAACTGTGCTTTAGATAAAAAGATTGTGCTTTAGGCTGTTTTACCACGTTTAAAATTTATAATTTAAAATAGCTTCTAAAGCTGCAAAAGGAAAATATAACACAGCCTGACTCCATACCATACTTCATTAAGGCCCTCAGAGATCAACACACAATGCAAGACTAAAGTCTCCAAACTCCTGGTGCTTATCAGCATAGGAATTTCAGCACAAGGCATCATTCAGCCCAGCATACCTGCGCCAGTTCCACTTTGGAACTAACACCTCTAAACAATGGCTTTGCTCTCTGTACCTTTTGCTCAGATGTTTATCTAATACTATTTTCAGAGACTGATCAACTGTATTTCAGCAGATCTCCACTAGTATGAAAACTTTCCAAATTCACTTAACTGTGTGCATGAGACACAGATGGGGAGAACGAGAAAGGAATGAAGGAGGGAATAAAGTTACACAAGATTTGAACACTTCCTTTTAAATTGAAACTTCTAAAAATCTGAAGATTCTCAGGATAGTCAAGATAAGAAAAAAAACAAGATCAAGCTGTCATGAGGTTTTAAACTGATAGTACATTTCAACCACGTAGGTCAGCAAGTGGCAAAATCTTAGTGGGCAGTTGGGACAGTGGTTGTTGAATACACAGTCTCAGAAAGGAGTCAGTCAAATTGCCCTGCCAATCTTGACATCAGACTTGTTGAATCGATGGTCATCCAATCGAAGCAAGAGAAGTCAATTCGTGCCTTGAAACTTTAACCAAAAGGGCTAAGAAAGAGGAACAGCAAATTGTTTGGTCCTTCAAGCCTTCTCCACCATTCAGTAGCATCATGGCTGAGTTAGTAAGTAGACACAAGAAAATTGGTAGAGTAAATAAAGTGATACATTAGGATCTCTAAAAAGAGCTTTTGCAACAGTGTAAAATTAATCTTTTCTACAATTACGATCAGGGAATTTTAATATTTTCAGTTTAAAATATTTCTAAAACTCTTGATCGCTGAAATTTACTTTACTTTTCAGTAGTGGCATCTCAATTTTTTTCCCCCCCACAAAATGTTTAAAAGTCCTCATTACTCCAATTTGAAATTTCAGCCAATATACAGTTTAGGATTTTAGGTAGTTAACTTAGTGACAAAAGTGAGCTTATTAAAAGTATCCAATCATGTTGGTATGCACCAACCAGAATTTACCAGATGCTAATCGATTGTTATTTAAAAGCATTGGAGGTTATGCATATTTATGTTGGGAGACAGAACATTAAGTGTTCAGAATTAAAAGGAAGATACTGTACTTGGCCACGCCAATTAAAAAACAACACCAAATGAAAAATGGCAAAGTTGATTCAAAATTAACTAACATCCCAAATGAACACTCAAGTACCATGGCTACAAAATAAAGCTAAATTATTAGAGGCTCATCCTCTAGTTGCAGTCTCTAGGCTGGGATATACCTGTTTGGTGAACATCACAAACAATTGTGCCAGCAACAACGGATGATCTTCACAAAATATTTCCACATCATACACCCAAGTTCAAAATAAACAAACTCTGTAGTAGTGCAAATGCTGTCAGCTCTGTTCTAATTTTCAGGAGTGTTGTACTTGAACGGGTTTCAGATGATGTTTACAAAAAGAGTCACTACCGTACTTCAGCATTTATAGTATGATGCATTAGATTCATATCACTAACTAAAAGCCAAACCATCACAGCTTTTATGCATTAACATTTAGTTAACAAAAGCACCAAGCACATGTTAGAAAACCTGGCAAGTACCAAAACCTAATGCCTCAATCTAATGCCTCAATTATTAGATTGAATGTGCACAAGAACAGGGTTACAAATGTGTTCATAAATAAATTTAATTTGTGCTTAACATAATATGCAACTGAGTAACACTATCAGAATAGACACTAGACACAACTAAATAGCACTTGGTCAAAACTGCTTCAGGGACAAGAGATGTGACAAATTACACAATCTAACAAGGTTTTACAACAAGCAACACAAACAAACCAGATCTGGCTGACATCCATTTTACAGCAAGGCCCTAAATAAAGAAAATAAAATGTTAAAAATGCAAATAGTATACAAATCAATACTAAAAAAATCAAAAGATCACAGGTCCAACCAGCCTGACATGAACAAGGTTAATGCGCATAAACACCCTACCGTTTCAAGAATATTTTCCTTCTGCTCAAACTTCATTCTTTTTACTTTATGATTCTAAAAAAAACAATCCAATTTGTTCCACACAGACCCATTTAGCAAAAAGAAATTCTGATCAGCAAGCCATGGACCAACACATGCAGATCATCAGACGGGATTCATTACATGAGGTTGCACTTTGAGAGTAAGTATCCTTTACAACTTTTAAAAACGTGCAGTATCCACAAAATGAAACCAGTAAATACCTGCAGAATATTTGAGACAAAATCTGGATCTTGAACAGTTTAGAAAAAACAAGGCCAATGTTTTAATTTGCCTTCAGGATTAAACAGTATGTGGTTGGTTCTGAAATCCTCCTTTCGATTTTAGACAGAAATACCACTTGCTTTTAAATATTACAATTGAGCCCAAGAGGTATGTACTGAGTGATTTGAGCTGTGTGCCCGAGCTCTAGGAAGAATCCTCCCCACAACTACCCCCTTGCCCCCACTTCGACCCTGGGTGTGGAAGGTAGAGACCCACATCTCTCCCCCGGTCCGGGCTCTGGGAGGACTCGTCGCCCACTCCCCAACTCCGCATTCCTTCGACGGTCCCTCTTGCTGCGCATGCACACTCTTTGTCCCGCTCCCGCCCCCCGCACACGCACAAAGCGCTGCATCGCCCTCACACAAGCCACCGAAGATTCAGACTCAATTCAACTAAAACCCATTCACTGTAATAATCCAACCAGCAGTGAGCAGAGGGAGACCGAAGGGAGGTGGCGGGGGGGGCTGGCGGAGAGGCCTACCCGGGCGCACTCCCGCGGGAGGCCTAGTTGCTCGGTCCGCCGAAAGGCCCGAGCTCGGAGTTACAGAGAGAGGGAGAGAAACAGCGGCATTTACTGACAGACAACACAACTCATTCCCGGCCCCGCACGGCCGCAGGAAGCCGAGTCAGCGATGCCCTTACCGGTGACACGGGATCTAAAGGATTAACTAGGGGTGGGCCTGAGGGTTTAAGCGAGCGGACGCCCTGCTGCTCTCCCGCTCCCGCTCGTTTCCTCACTCAGCCTCAACAACATGGCGGCGAGGAGGCAACCCCGCCCCCATCGTTTGCGTGTGACGTCGACCGTCTCCGCCCCCAAGCCGACTGTAAACAACGTCATCGAGGTAGACCCTGCCCCTTAGGATGTGGGTCTGACGTTAACGCCAACCGTTCCCGCCCAATTTCCGACGTCACCGGACCGTATCCGCCCCTTAGTGTCTGCGTCTGACGTCGCCACCAACTGGTCCGCCCTTTACCTGACGTCTCGCGGATAGGCCCCGCCCATCTAGTGGTTGCGTTTTTCTTTCACCGGTAACTGGCCCCGCCCCACAGGAGCCTGACCCCGCCCACTACCGATAGCATGGCGTCACTCCAGGGAGATGATTTGGGTCAAGGGTTCGAGTCCCGTCACGTTTGGTGCAGACTTCTAATTTCTATAAATTTCTGGAATTAAAAACTGGACTGAATGGTGACCATGAAAAACCATTGTCATTTTTTGTCAATCTGGTTCGCTAATGTCCTTTTATGTGAAGGTCATAGAGATGTACAGCACAGAAACAGACCCTTCAGTCCAACTCATCCGTGCTGACCATCCTACCCTAATCTAGTCCCACCTGCCAGCACCTGGCCCATACTCCTCCTGGGCGGCACGGTGGCACAGTGGTTAGCACTGCTGCCTCACAGCGCCAGAGACCTGGGTTCAATTCCCGACTCAGGCGACTGACTGTGTGGAGTTTGCACATTCTCCCCGTGTCTGCGTGGGTTTCCTCCGGGTGCTCCGGTTTCCTCCCACAGTCACGAAGATGTGTAGGGTCAGGTGAATTGGCCATGCTAAATTGCCCGTAGTGTTAGGTTAAAGGGGTAAATGTAGGGGGTATGGGTGGGTTGCGCTTCGGCGGGTCAGTGTGGACTTGTTGGGCCCAAGGGCCTGTTTCCACACTGTAAGTAATCTAATCTAATCTAATCAAACCCTTCCTGTTCATATACCCATCCAGATGCCTTTTAAATGTTGCAATTGAACCAGCCTCCACCACTTCCTCTGGCAGCTCATTCCTTACACGAACCACCCTCTGTGTGAAAAAGTTGCCCAATTTGGTCCCTTTTGTATCTTTCCCCTCTCATCGTGAACCTATGCCCTCTAGTTCTGGACTCCCCCCGACCCCAGGGAAAAGACCTTGTCTATTTATCCTATCCATGCCACTCATGATTTTATAAAACTCTATAAGGTCACCCCTCAGCCTCCGACGCTCCAGGGAAAACAGCCCCAGCCTGTTCAGCTTCTCCCTATAGCTCAAATCCTCCAACCCTGGCAACATCCTTGTAAATCTTTTCTGAACCCTTTCAAGTTTCACAACATCCGTTGTGAAGTTCACCGTGGTTGGCACGGTGGCACAGTGGTTAGCACTGCTGCCTCACAGTGCCAGAGACCCGGGTTCAATTCCCGACTCAGGCGACTGACTGTGTGGAGTTTGCACTAACTCCCCGTTTCTGCGTGGGTTTCCTCCGTGTGCTCCGGTTTCCTCCCACAGTCACAAAGATGTGTGGGTTAGGTGAATTGGCCATGCTAAATTGCCCGTAGTGTTAGGTTAAAAGGGGTAAATGTAGGGGTATGGGTGGGTTGCGCTTCGGCGGGTCGGTGTGGACTTGTTGGGCCGAAGGGCCTGTTTCCACACTGTAAGTAATCTAATCAAAGTAATCCTTACGATAGGAGGGAGACCAGAATTGCATGCAATATACCAGCTAGTATAAGACTGGCATGGACAAAGTTAAAAACCACATAACCTTCTAGCCCAACAGGTTTGTTTGGAAGCACTAGCTTTCAGAATGCTGCTCTTTCATCAGGTAGCTAGTTATAAACCTGTTGGACTATGACCTGGTGTTGTATGATTTTTAATAGTGTCCTTTAGTGAGGGAAATCTGGCATCCTTCTGGCATGGATTTCACCAGTTTCCTCATTTCCCCTCCCCCCACCTTACCCCAGTTCCAGCCTGCTAGCTCAGCACCATCCTCATAACCTGTCCTACCTGTCAATCTTCCTTCCCATTTATCCGCTCCATCCTCCTCTCCGACCTTTACCCTCACCTCCACCCACCTATTGCTCTCTTAGCTACCTTCTCCCCAGCTCCACCACCCCCTTCCATTTATCTCTCCACTCCGGAGGGTCCCAGCCTCATTCCTGATGAAGGGCTCCTGCCCGAAACGTCAATTTTCCTGCTCCTCAGATGCTGCCTGACCTGCTGTGCTTTTCCAGCACCACTCTAATTTTGAATCTGATCTCCAGCATCTGCAGTCCTCACTTTTGCCTATCGTTCTGACATGGTTTAGCGTAAATGTAACTCCAGACCGACAGCAATGTGGTTCATATGTACAGCTGTACTGCAGACCCTTTTGACCAACTCATCCATGCCAACCAGATATCCTAAAATGATTCAGTCCCATATCCCTCTAACCCTTCTTATTCATGTAACCATCTAGATGCCTTTTAAATGTTGCAATTGTACCTGCCTTCCACCACTACTTCTTCTGACAGCTTCTTCTTTACATGCACCACCCTCTGTGAAGAAAAGGTTGCCCCTCAGGTACTTTTTAAATCTTTTCCCTTTCAAGCTATGCCCTCTAGCTTTTGACTCCCTTACCCTGGGAAAAAGACCTTCTATTTATCCTCTCCATACCCCTCATGATTTTATAAACTTCAAGAAATTGCTCCAGTGAAAATAGGCCCAGCCCATTCAGCCTCTCCCCATAGCTCAAACTCTCCAATCCCAGCAACATTCTTGTAAATCTTTTCTGAGCCCTTTGAAGTTTCACAACATCCTTCCTATAGCAGAAGTGACCGTGCTTAACTATGATCAATAAATGTTGTTAGTGAGTGAATCTCATTGAGTTTACACCCCATGAATGATTTTACAAAAATCAGGAAATGATGTTGAAACCCATAAGGAATACTTTCCACCCTGGAATATCCTGTCCAATTTTGGACACCACTTTTGGAAGCCAGGATGGAGGACTGAATGTGAGAGCCGGAGTAGCACAATGGGCTAAATGACCCCTCCTTGCTTGACATTTAGTTTCTATGGTTCCAATCACAATAATCTCACATTCTTTCAGGTCTGAGATTTCTGACATGGAGAATGAGAATATATCCAGGCAGATTGACTCGCTGTCATGTACTGTGTCTTCACTCCATAAACGATGCGTCTGATGTCAGTTTGGGGAAAATATTGCACAGAAAACCCAATTATCCATATTTAAGATTGACAGTAACATGTATGATGAAGAACTTATGCTCAAACCATCGACTCTCTTGCTCCTCGGATGCTGCCTGACTGGCTGTGCTTTTCTAGTGCCACACTTTTTGACTCTGATCTCCAGCATCTCTAGTGCTCACTTTCTCCTATTTAGAGGCATGTATTTGTACATTAACATTATAGAATTCCAATTTCAGTGTCTTCTGTGCAATTCTGGAATCTTCACTGAGGGAGGGATGTAACTGCACTGGAGACGATGCAGAGAAGATTTATCAAGGTGTTGCCTGGGCTGGAGAGTTACAGTAATAAAGAGAGATTGAACAGATTGGTGTTGTTTACCTTAGAGCAGAGGAGACTGAGAAGGGATATGATTGAGATGTATCAAATGATGAGTGACATAGACAGAGCAGACACGAATAAACATGTCTCCATGGTGGAGGATCAATGAACTGGAGGCAAAATTTTAAGGCTAGGGGCAGGAAATTTAGAGGGGATGTGCAGAAAACATTTTTCACCCAAAGAGTGGTGGGAATCTGGAACTCACTGCTACTAAGGGTGGCAAAGTCAGAAACCCTCATAACATTGAAGAAGTATTGAGATGTACATTTGCTATGCAACAGCAGACAGGTCTATGGACCAAGTGCTGGAAAATGAGATTGGTATCGTTAGGTAGTTGGTTTTGACCAGCACAAACTCAATGGGCTGAAGGACCTTTTTCATTGTTGTAGACCTCTATGATTCTATGACTTATCAATAATTTCTTTTACACCACCAAAGTATTTAAGTTGGTATAGGCCAACAAGTAACAACGAAAAGCTTTTTATTTCAAAATAAATGACACATAATTCCAGAACGAGAAAAGGCATCACTTGAAGCACAGCCTGGTGAGGGCATAGTTGGTGCATTTCTGTGGCATATGCACAAAACTTGAACATTTTAACTTTTACAGAAACTCTGTTCTAAATCTCAGAATTCAATTTAACAATTGGCACAGTGTTCACTAAAATTGCTTCCACTATATTCTGTCCCTATATAGTTCCTCCTGAACCGACACAGATTGAAGCTAGAGATTCCACATTGATTTGCAAGGAATTCATCACCTAGTGATTTCAACTTGCCATGGATCCCAGTTAGCTGTGTATTCCTTTGCTGGCAGGTTTAAAAATGTTCTGTCTTCTTTATAGCTTTTTTCTGTAATGGTTTTTGTTTGAAATTCGAGACTAGTTGCAACCATGAAGAGGTTATTCGAAGCTAAGAAATTCAAAGCTCCATTGTGAAAATAGTCAAGGAAGAGGCTGTCAGACTCTCAAGACCAGGAATTGAAAGAAACCTGTAGATATTATAGAAGGGAATCCTCTCTGGTGTTTAAGTACTGTAAAGAGGTGCTGTTAGGAATGGATGGAATATTGTATTTTTACTGTAAGTTTTGGAATCTTTTAAATGTGTTACTTGTAAACAACTTGGTTTTACTATTTTATCTTTCTTTCTTTTGCATAATAAACTTTTGTTTCATTGTTAAAACCAGATCTGCACTGTTATGTTTTTGTATTTCAGTAAGAGACCACATCATTAAATAAAAATGAAAAGATCTATCGAACCAGATTTCAGAGTTGATCTGCTGGGGCAGCATGGTGGCTCAGTGGTTAGCACAGCTACCTCACAGCACTAGGGTCCTGGGTTCAATTCTAGCCTCAGGCGACTGTCTGTATGGAGTTTGCACATTCTCCCTGTATCTATGTGGGTTTCCTTTGGGTGCTCCGGTTTCCTCCCACATTCCAAAAGATGTGCAGGCCAGGTGAATTGGCCATGCTAAATTGCCCATAGTGTTAGGTATATTAATCAGGGTTAAATGCTGGGAAATGAGTCTGGGTGGGTTACTCTTCAGAGGGTCGGTGTGGACCTGTTGGGCCAAAGGGCCTGTTTCCACACTGCAGGGAATCTAATCTAATGATAACATTATATCCAAACATTACATTCACAGAGTGGGCTAGCATCAATCTATTAGACTATAATTGAGGAGCATGCATTAATAAAGTGTGCTGCTTCAAGTCATTGAAGGTCGGGTGGAGATATTTAAATCTTCAGGTCACAATACAATAATGATACAATAATGATAGCAAGAACATAACTCATAAAAGTTACACTGACATACTGACTGCGAGACGGAAGAAAACAGAATGACAAATCTTAGTTGATATTTTCACCCTTATCGAAAATGAAATAATGCAGCACTAACAAAGGACTAAACTGTGAAACCACTGGTCTGGGTAAATTGGGAAGATTCCCTATCAGGCTATTTTTCTGAAGGTGCAGTGAACTATTTCCTAGAACAGAGTAGAAAAAAACCCTTTCTAAAACAATCTGAAATTCATAACAACCAGCAATCTGCAACAAATCCAATCAGTGGATTTTAATAAGGTAATCTCCTCAATCAAATCAAATTTCTTGATTTTGTGCTTTAAATAATTAATGCATTTCAGAATCAGATAATTGAATACACTGATGAGAATATTGTAGTTCAATTTCTGTTTCAAAGAGCTTCTCGAATCAGTCTTACTAATGAGATATCGATAAACTGGAGCTCTGGGCAACGAACATTTCACACAAATAAGTAACCTCTCCAGGAGACACCTTGTCTCAGACTGCACATTTTTCTCACTAAAGGTCTTCACATCGCTCAGCAAAGTCAAATTGGTTTGAGTCATTCTCAGACAAGAGTTCATTCAATTTCCACACCAAGTCAAGATTTCAACTAGAGTAGCCAAATGTTTACAAGAGGACTAGGAAGCCAAGTGGATGCGGATACATAGAAAGGATTTACGTTTCTATAGTAAGTACCATTCCTGACCTCAGCACCCCCCAGTGTGCTTTATAACTAATGTTGTACTTTTAATGTGTCGTCACTATTTCGTTAAAGATCAACTTGCTAAGACATCTCTACTGCTCGAACTTTAAATGATATTGATCTTGCTTTGTGCACCTCCTGTGTAGCCGTAAGCCAGTCTGTCTCGCTCAGATTAAGCTCCCTATGATCCGTATGCTTTTGTTTGCATTGATCTGCCTGCACTACTCCCAAAACAAAACTTTTCATTGTACTTAGGTACATGTGACTACAATAAACCAAATCAAATAAATTCAAATGGGACTTGAACCCATACCATCAGGCTCAAAGGCAGGGACACTACCATTGAACCTCAAGACCCTTTGTGTAGTCAGGGTTATTCTGTAGGTAATGCAGCCAGTAATGTTGAACATATCAAGCTCCCAGCAATAGCACTGAGCTAAATCACCTAAGTAATTAATATTGACCAAGACACCAGGAAGAAACCCTTTGGATTTTCTTCAGACATCATGATGTAATGCTCTATATTCATTTGAAAGGACAGATGGGGCATCAGACCCAAAGCCAATGCCTGTCCATATTGGTACTGTGTTAAATTGATATAATCTCTGTTACCCAATGAGAACATATACCTTTTTGGTCCAGTGTAGAGAACCGCATCTAGAGAGAGCAGAAGGGTGGTGAGGGAAATTGCAATGTTGCAGTGATGTCGAATGGTGTGTTTACATGACACCGAAACAATGGAAAGAGCTACTAGACTGTCCTGTATCTAACCTGGTAATGCTCAGTGTGTTACTGTGACGTGGAACTTGTCCATGCCACCTAACTCTGTGATCTGCCTGCATTGCTCGCAAGACAAAGCTTTTCACTGCGCCTTGGGACACGTGACAATAAATTCAATTCAATTCAATTCAACTCAACTGCAGCAAGGCAGAGAGCCACCACGTTAAAGAGAGCAAAATTGATAAAGTGTGTGTCTTCAAATTACAACTCATTCCTCTGTTCTCTGTTAGAAACTGGAGGACACTGTGGTTATAGAAACATTCTCAGTCACCTTTCCCAGTGAAGGATTCAAACTGATTTTTAGCAAGGCATTGGCTTTGACATTTCTGTCTTCCTTTCGGATTAGATTAGATTAGATTCCCTAAAGTGTGGGAACATGGCCCTTCGGCCCAACAAGTCTACACCGACCCTCTGAAGAGCAACCCAACCAGACCCATTCCCCTCCACCTAATACTACGGGCAGTTTAGCATGGCCAATTCACCTGACCTGCACATCTTTTGGACTGTGGGAGGAAACCGGAGCACCCGGAGGAAACCCACGCAGACACGGGGAGAATGTGCAAACTCCACACAGGCAGTTGCCCAAGGCAGGAATTGAACCCAGGTCCCTGGCGCTGTGAGGCAGCGGTGCTAACCACTTAGCCACTGTGCTGCCCACAATAATTCATTGTGGTTTGGTTTATCAGATATAGTCAGTCCTGGGAACAACAACACACTCTGGATGATAAAACAAGGACTGAAAGAGTTAGCACAGCAAAGGAAGGGTCAGAGGTTTTGCAGCAGGTCACGCAGTAGTTGAAATGATGGCCGGCTGCAGGGCTCCTCCTCCCAGCACATCAACATGACATAATACAGCTCCTCTGGGCAGCCCAGGGGGCGTTGCATGCGAAGACCACTTTCCAAAAACTGAACAGTTTGTGCAAAGGTTAGACCTAAAAACAAGGAGACAGCAATGAATTGCCCAATACAGGTTAACCAGTAGAAAGAAAGATCCATCAATAAAAATCAGATGGCAGTGAATGTGAGCATGAAGTCATTGCACTGTTGTAAAGGCTATCTGGTTCCAAAATGTCTTTTATGGACGCAAACTCAGTCACTGAAACTCAGTCACCGAGTTTTAAGTCTCTGATGAAATGTCACTGACCTCGACCTTTTCTTTATTAAAGTCACAGAGGGGATGTAAGTGCATTGGCTGGGTCAGCATTTACTGCCTGTCCTTAGTTGCCTTTGAGAGGGTGGTGGTGAGGTACATGAACTCTCAGCACAGACCCTCTGACTGGTTTTAGCATTTCCTGTTTGTAAATTAGCTGCATTTTGTTTCTCTATTTAATAAAATCAAGGATCCCAAATGCTCACAACTCTCTCACCTTTCCCAAT
The DNA here is from genome assembly GCF_004010195.1 of Chiloscyllium plagiosum. Classification (NCBI taxonomy): domain Eukaryota; kingdom Metazoa; phylum Chordata; class Chondrichthyes; order Orectolobiformes; family Hemiscylliidae; genus Chiloscyllium; species Chiloscyllium plagiosum. The sequence continues at coordinate 58,943,381 of NC_057729.1, read as the reverse complement.
TTCTGGACGTAAAGCCCAGGGCTTCCAGCCCATGCACATCCTATCAAATAGCACCCTTTAGTTTACATTGCCTATTCATGATCTTCCAACCAAAACATACCGATTCATACTTTGCTATGTTAAATTCCATTCCCATGTGTCAGCCCGTTTCTCCAATCTGCCTGTATCCTCCTAATGCCTGCTACCTCTTCATTGTTTTGTACTTTTCCATGTCTCATGCCATCTGCAAAGTCTCAAATTACATCCTGTATACCCGAACCACAGTCATTCATGTTCTCATGCTCAGTTCCATAGAGACATAGAAAATAGGAACATACAGCCCTTTGAGCCTGCAACAACCTTCAATATGATTGTAGCTGGTCATCCAACTCATGAGGTGAAGACATTCCTCCTCATCTCAGTCCTAACTGGCTTAACCTGTATTTTTAGACTATGATCCTTGGTTCTTGACTCCTGATCATCAGAACATTCATCCTGTGTTTACCCTGTCTACTGCTGCTCGAATTTTATAGGTTTCTACGAAACCCCCTCATTCTCCAAAACTCAAGTGAATATGGTCCAAAGCAATCCAGTGTCGCTTCATACGTCTGTCCGACCATCCCAGGAATCCTTCTGTAGATCAGTCTCCATTGCACTCCTTCTGTTGTCAGAATATCCTTCCTCAGATAAAGTTAAAGATCACACAACACCAGGTTATAGTCCAACAGGTTTATTTGGAAGCACTAGCTTTGGGAGCGCTGCTCCTACATCAGGTGGTTGCCTGATGACCACCCGACGAAGGAGCGTCGCTCCGAAAGCTAGTGCTTCCAAATAAACCTGTTGGACTATAACCTGGTGTTGTGTGATCTTTAACTTTGTCCACTCTAGTCCAACACCAGCAGCTCCACATCGTGGCTTCCTCAGATAAGGAGACCAAATTACACACAATACTCCATGGTCTCACCAAAGTCTTTACAATTGCAGCAAGATATTCCTCCTCCTGTATTCGAATCCTCTCACTATGAAGGCCAACATACCATTTGCCTTCTTCACTGCCTGCTGCACCTGGAATTCTTACTTTCAGCAATTGGGAGAGAGTTAAAGACGGGTCATGGGACTTGAAACAACATCTCTGCTTCTCTCTCTTCAGATGCTGCCTGACCTGGCTGAATTTCTCCAGCATTTTCTGTTTTTACCTTTCATGACATTGAATATCCAATGGACTCAGGGTCTGTCACTCCAGATGAAGTCTAACCAACAGTTTGAACATAATTTTTGCATCTTTGTGCATTAGCTCCAGAATCTGGGATCTTCCTAAGTTTCTGAAGAAGGGCTTATGCCCGAAACGTCGATTCTCCTGTTCCTTGGATGCTGCCGGACCTGCTGCGCTTTTCCAGCAACACATTTTCAGCTCTTCCTAAGTTAGGCAATCCAGTTAGCCCTAACCCTTATTATTAATGCTTTCTGATGGAAGTTATTTATCTGGATGCACAGCTCATGATTCTATGATCTCATACCACTCCATTCTCAATATTTCTTTTCTCCAACTCATTTAGTTTTACACAGTGAATTGGTAAATGCTGCCAATTGACACTCAGGCTGCATCAGCTGGTGTTGTATGAACACACATCAGTCACTGTAGATATTTCAGAAATGTGACTTGTCTAAAGGCCAAGATTATGTCAGTGGTGGTTGGAAGTAATGTTGGATGTTGTCAGTCTATAATTGGCAGTTCAACATCTTCACCATTCACAATCATTGGTTCCTTGGGTAAAGGTGGCACTTACCTGGGTATGGTGTCTGTCCAAAAGTCACCAGTTCCATCAAGAAAATCCCAAAGGACCAGACGTCAGATTTTGTAGTGTGTGTCTCCTCTCTGAAGACTTCAGGTGCAGTCCATTTAACTGCAACCTTTTCATCTGGAAGCACAAAAGCATGGGTATTAATTGGACAGCTCTTTCATAGAGCTGACACAGGTATGGTGAAGCGAATGGCCTTCTTTGCAGGATTCTATGATTTTATAAATGGCCCGCATGACGATGCATGGACTGAGATGGATAGCCATATGGGTAAAGTTTGTGTTGGATGGTAGGTCAATGGCCACTATTTTAGGTAAACTATTGCCTTCCCACCCCTCCTGAGGGACAGTGTAAAATGCAGTTTGAGGGTCATGTGAAATGAAGCGAGAAATTGCATATCTACAATCACATAACAGCCATTTAATTACTTTTGAAGAGTCTTTGCCTTCTAGGGCAGTCCCTCGTGGTTGAGGATGACTTGCACTCCTGTTTGATGAGGTTCTGGGATGGCCAATGCATGATTTGCACATTTTACCACATGCATAGCATGTGGTGCTTGAAGGGTCAGAGAGATGAGAGTTTTATTTGCTCCCTCTGATAGCTCAATATCTCCTTCACATGATCTAATGGAGTTTCTCAAAAAGCTCTGTCCTTTCCCCAGCAAGTCTTCTTCATTTTGGGCAGACACAAACCATTGAGCCATGTTTGAATCGGGTCAGATTAATGCTGTCACCGTAGCTACTCAATGGCAGTTGACTATTTGATTGCTGTTGACCTCACATCCTGACAGTACGTTTGCTGATGTCTACTTGTCTGTACATGGACGTTTTCCAACAAAATAAATGTGCAACTTAAAACAGAATTTTGCCTCCTCTGCCCACCCTGAAAGTGGCGAGGTTAAATCAGCCTTTCTACAGTGATTCAATGGTTAGCACTGCTTCCTCACAGTGCAAGGAACTGGGTTCAATTCAAACCTTAGGTGACTGTCTCTGTGGAGTTTGCACATTCTCCCCGTGTCTGTGTGGGTTTCCTCTGGGTGCTCCAGTTTCTCCCACAGTCCAAAGATGTGCAGATTAGGTGGATTGGCCATGCTAAATTTCCCCTAGTGTCCAGGGAAGTGCAGGCTAGGTGGATTAGCTATGGAAAATGCAGGGTTACAGGGATAGGGTTGGTCTGGAAGGGTTGCTCTTCGGAGTTCAGTGCAGACTCGATGGGCCATATGGCCTCTATCTGCACTGTAGGGATGCTTGATTCTGTTCAGTCCCTAAATTAGATCCATTCACTCAGTACAGGGAGGATATGTATCCTGGAGCTTGGTCATTCTCAGAGCTCAGCCGTGTATTAGATACATTCATATAGCTCGCTGCACTTTATTACCCAGAGTGTCTTCCGGGTTTCTATTGAAACACAGCAGGAAGTGACCACTGAGCCCCTTGATCCTGCTCCACCAGGACATGGCTCATCTTCTGCTGGAGTCCCAGAGCCTGCTCTATTCTCTTCATTGTCTCACACTCTAAAATCTATCAACGTTTGTCTTGGACATCCTCAATGACTGAGCATCCACAGCCCTCAGGGAATACCAAAGATTCACTACCCTCAGAGAGAAGACATTTCTCCTCAGCTCAGTCTGAAATGGCCACCTATATCTCATTCTGTGCCAATGACCTTGTGCTTTTGATTCCCCAGCCAGGAGAGACATGGTCTCAACATCAAACTTTCAGTCACACATACCTTTCAAGAGGATGTATCTCTGTTCTTTCAGTTTCTGAGTGAGGCTGAAATCTCCAATTTTGCACTCCAGGTTACCATTGAGAAGAATGTTTGCCGATCTCAGGTCTCTATGCACATACGCATTCTCTTCCATATAAAGCATTCCATCCAAAACCTGCAGAAATCCAGAGGCTTGTCACCACTGGTTGATTTCCTCCCATATTGTCTGATTTCACTCTCTCTCAGTGTGATTCCCAAGGGTCCTCCAGGTGGTCTTTGGTAGGGGGCTGCTCCTGAATACAAGTCACTGACCCAGCAATGTCACAGCTGAGAACCAGCAGAACTTCCACCCTGACCACCCTCACATTGTCACACACCAGCCCAGATCCCATGTACCCAGCCTGAGTCAATATACATGGAATTACAGTAATGTGATTTCAAAGCACCAACTATGTTGTTTGTTTGAAATCAGCACGAAAAAAATAATAGTTCATCAGAAGAGAACTACTGTGATCATATTATAACTTTTTAGAACATTTCAAGTAAATATATCTGTTATAATTGTATTTTATTCCTTGAATTTCTAAGAAAATGAATTAATGCGATGTGGGTGTCACTGGCTGGGTCAACATTTATTGCCTGTCCCTAGTTGCTCCTTGAGAAGGTGGGGGTAAGCTGCTTTCTTGAACTGCTGCAGTCCATGTGCTGTAGGTTGACCCACAATAGCCTTAGGGAAGGAATTCCAGGATTTTGACCCAACAACACTGAAGGAATGGTGTTATATTTCCAAGTCAGGATGGAGAGTGGCTTGGAGGGGAACTTGCAGGGGGTGGTGTTCCCATGTATCTGCTGCCCTTGTCCTTATAGATGGAAGTGGTCGTGGGTTTGGATCGTCGGTGAATTTCTGCAGTGCATTTTGTAGATGGTACTCACTGCTGCTACTGAGCGTCAGTGGTGGAGGGAGTGGATGTGTGTGGAGAATGAATCAATAATTCCCTTGTGATATTTAATGAAAAACACGAACGCACATACATTTATTTCATTTAGGAATTAAAAAGCAGCAAATCACATACAACCTATATAAAAATCCCCTTAACTCCAAGAAGTTGTTTGCAGTGGCAAGTGAAAAGTGGATGGGGAAGGACTGGGAGGTGGGTCAAAAGGCTTTTGCCCGAAACATCGATTTTCCTGCTCCTCGGATGCTGCCTGACCTGCTGTGCCTTTCCAGCACCACTCTAATCTTGACTCAAGTCTCCAGCATCTGCAGTCCTCACTTTCACCAAAAAGGCTGTTTACCCCAGTGGTTGGTACAACAATATGTTTGTGAACTGCATCCTGTTAACTGGAAAAATGCAGCACCTCACTCAGGTACACTTACCTGTAAAGCAAAGTCAATCAGCAGCACCAATTCCAACTGCCTACCAAGGTCACTCCTCAAGTAACTGTTTAGATTCCCTTCAGGAGCAGAAAACAGATCGGTTATTTCAAGTATCTCTACTTTTTAAGCTTTGCCCCTTTGTCCTAGACTTTCCAACCAGTTGAAATAGTTTCTCTCTGTTGACATTATCTGTTCACCTTAATATCTTGAACATTTCTATCAAACCACACCATAACCATGCAAAATAAAAATCAAAAGAAATGTGGATGCTGTAAATCAGAAACAAAAACAGAAATTGCTGGAAAAGCTCAGCAGGTCTGGCAACATCTGTGTAGAGAAATCAGAGTTAATGTTACTGGTCCGGTGACCCTTCCTCAGAACTGATGGTAGGCTGGGAAAATGGCAGTTTATATGCAGAAGGTAAGGTGAGGGGAGAGAGTAAAGAGTAAACAATAGGTGGGGATAGAACCCAAAAGGAGAGAAGAACATTTGGGCAGACAAAGGAGTGGATAACAATCTGACTAGGAGGGTGAATAGCTGTTAATGGAGACTGTTAGTGGCTAACAATAGGTAGTGTGTAAGGGCAGACCGTTAAATAACAAGGCCTGGTGTGTGGGGATTAGGATAAGGACATGACTGAGCTCAAACCTTAAAGTTATTGAACTCAACGTTAGGTCTGGAGGGCTGCAGGGTCCGAAGTGGAAAATGAGGTGCTGTTCTTCCAGCTTGTGCTGGGCTTCACTGGAGCACTGCAGCAAGGCTGAAACAGAGATGTTGGCCAGGGAACAGGGTGGGGTGGTAAAGTGGCAGGCAACTGGAAGCTCAGGGTCATTTTTTGTGACAGAACGTAGATGTTCTGTGAAGTCTATGCTTCATTTCCCCAATGTAGAGGAGACCACGTTGTGAGCAGCAAATGCAGGAGGCTAGATTGAGTGAAGTGCAGGTAAAGTTCTGGAAGGTGTGTCTGGGTCCTTGGTTACTGAGGAGGGTGGAGGGAAATGGGCAGGTGTTACACCTTCAGCAGTTGCAGGGGAAGTTGTCATGGGGCTGTGGGGGTGGTGTTGGGAGTGAAGGAGGAGTGGACCAGGGTGTCCTGGAGGGAATGGTCCCTGCGGAAGGCAGGCAAGGTGGGGAGGAGAATGTGTGACTGGTGGTGGCATCTCACTGGAGGTGGTGCAAGTGTCCACTAATGATCTTTGGTATATGGATGCTGGTAGGATGGTAGGTAAGGACAAGGGGAACCTTATCAGTATTGTGGGAGGGAAGAGAGGGCGTGAGGGTGGAAGTACAGGAGATGGGTCAGACCTGGCTGTGCTGAGGAATGCTCGGTTGAGGAAGAAGGTGAACATTTTGGTGGCTCCCTTGTTGAAGTTGATATCATCAGAACCGATACAGTTAAAAATCACACAACACCAGGTTATAGTCCAACAGGTTTATTTGGAAGCACTAGCTTTCGAGCGGTGCTCCTTTGTCAGGTAGCTAGTGGGACATGATCATAGGACACAGAATTTATAGGAAAAGATTAAAGAGTCATACAACTGATGAACAAACCTAGATTACTGTTAAATCTTTCTTCCTTTAGAATTGGTTGCAGGATTTGATTCATTAATATGTAAATCCCACAACTTCTTTCAATCACATTCCTGAGATAGCTTAAGGTTTTATAGATAAAGGTGACATCTCAACTCAGACAATGCA
>NC_057729.1:58932328-58936537 GCF_004010195.1 Chiloscyllium plagiosum | reverse complement strand
GCCAATTCACCTGACCTGCACATCTTTGGACTGTGGGAGGAAACCGGAGCACCCGGAGGAAACCAACGCAGACACGGGAGAACGTGCAAACTCCACACAGACAGTCGCCTGAGGCAGGAATTGAACCCAGGTCTCTGGCGCTGTGAAACAGCAGTGCTAACCACTGTGCCACCGTGCCGCCCAATCTAGGTTTGTTCATCAGTTGTATGACACTTTAATCTTTTCCTATAAATTCTGTGTCCTATGATCATGTCCCACTAGCTACCTGACGAAGGAGCACCGCTCTGAAAACTAGTGCTTCCAAATAAACCTGTTGGACTATAACCTGGTGTTGTGTGATTTTTAACTGCATCGGTTCTGATGATACCAACTTCAACAAGGGAGCCTCCAAAATGTTCACCTTCTTCCTCAAGGTTGGGATACAGACAGACTCTAACCTTAGGCTCGGGAATGTGACTTGAAAGAAGTTCTGGGATTTAGATATTAATGAATCGAAATCTGCATTCCCCATTCTCAAAAACAAAAGACTTAACAGCAATCTAGGTTTGTTCAATCCATCACAACAGTTGTAAGACACTTTGATCTTTCACTGTAAATTCTGTGATCCTATCCCACTAGCTACCTGACGAAGAGCAGCGCTCTGAAACCTTCCAAATAAACTTGTTGGACTATAACCCAACTTTGTCCACCCCAGTACAACACCAGCACCTCCACACCAAAACAGATATGCCAGAGACGGAGAAATTGGGAGAATGGAATAGAGACTTTACAGGAAGTAGGGAAGCAGTCATTCAACATGGTACCTGTCAGGCAGGGAGGAAAGGGTCATGTGAGGGAGCTGTGGTTTAATAAGGAATTGGAATCCCTTGTTAAATGGAAGAGGGGACATGAAAAGATGAGGCGTGAAGGTTCAATTGGGGCGATTGAGAGTTATGAGGTAGCCAGGAAGGATCTGAAGAGAGAGCTAAGAGCAGCAAGGAGGGGACATGAAAAGTCCTTAGTTGGTAGGATTAGGGAAAACCCTAAGGCTTTCTATAGGTATGCCAGGAATAAAAGAATGACTAGGGTAGGAATAGGTCCTTGGATGCTGCCGAAATGTCGATTCTCTTGTTCCTTGGATGCTGCCTGACCTGCTGCGCTTTTCCAGCAACACATTTTCAGCTAGGAATAGGTCCAGTCAAGGATAGTAGTGGGAAGTTGCGTGTGGAGGCTGAAGAGATTGGGGAGACACTGAATGAATACTTTTCGTCAGTATTCACTCAGGAACAGGACATTATTGCCGATGTGAATAATGAGTCACAATTAATTGGAATGGACGGCTTTGAGGTATGCAGGGAAGAGGTGTTGGAAATTCTGGAAAGGCTGAAAATAGCTAAGTCCCCTGGGCCTGATGGCATTTATCCTAGGAGTCTCTGGGAAGCAAGGGAGGAGATTGCAGAGCCATTGGCCTTGATCTCTATGTCCTCGTTGTCCACAGGAATAGTGCCAGAAGACTGGAGGATAGCAAATCTGGTTCCCTTGTTCAAAAAGGGGAGTAGGGATAACCCTAGTAACTATAGGCCGGTGAGTCTCACTTCTGTTGTGGGCAAAGTCTTAGAGAGAATTGGAAGGGATAGGATTTATGAACATCTGGATAGGAATAATGTGATCAAGGATAGTCAGCATGGTTTTGTGAAGGGCAAGTCGTGCCTCACAAACCTTATTGAATTCTTTGAAAAGGTGACGAAGGAGGTTGATGAGGCGAAAGCGGTAGATGTGGTATATATGGATTTTAGTAAGGCGTTTGATAAGGTTCCCCATGGTAGGCTACTACAGAAAATACGGAGATATGGCATTGAGGATGAGTTGGAGGTTTGGATTAGGAATTGGCCGGCTTGAGGTAATTTTCCTTCACTACCAGATCTGCATGTTTCATTTAACTGTTCCAGTCTCATAAGCTGCGATGCTTTTTTTCCCACGAGCACTCACGCTACCAAGATTTTCTCAGTCTTCCATTAAAAGTTTTTGCAGATTTACAATGAAATATCTCTCGTCTGGATGTTTTCATAAACAACAACCTTTACATTGAGGAAACCTATTCCCTTAACCGTCTTCAACAATCTCTGTTTCTAGGAGAATGTATTAAGACTATAAGAAATAGAGCCAGGAGCATACCTTCCAGCCACTCGAGCCTGCTGGTCCAACATTCCTTGATACTTGGCTGATCCAACAGTCCTCATTCCACTTCCTTGCCCCTTTCCCTGTAGCGCTTGATTCTCCAACTGATCAAGAATCTATCTCAGTTTAAACATACACAAGAACTCTGTCTCTACAGCACTCTGTGGCAAGGAGTGGGCATAGCTTTAAATTAAGGGGTGGTAGGTATAGGACAGATGTTAGGGGTAGATTCTTTACTCAGCGAGTCGTGAGTTCATGGAATGCCCTGCCAGTAGCAGTGGTGGACTCTCCCTCTTTATGGGCATTTAAATGGGCATTGGATAGGCATATGGAGGATAGTGGGCTAGTGTAGGTTAGGTGGGCTTGGATCGGTGCAACATCGAGGGCCAAAGAGCCTGTACTGCGCTGTATTTTTCTATGTTCTATGGTAAAAAGGGTGTTGAGTGTGGTGACACTTAAAAGTTTTCACTGTTCTTTTTTGAAATGCATGTAACAATAAATCATTTAGTTTGAATCAGATAATCCAATTGCCCTGTGTCAGTACAAAGTGGGTGTGTAGGTGATTGTTAGTGGGACTTCCAAGCACCTGTACCAGGCTTCAGCATTACCTTGGCTCATGAACTCGGTGATAATGAGCATGGGCTGTGATTGTGTCACCACTGCCAGAAGTTGGACCAGCCGGCCATGCTGAAGAACTTTACGAATGCTGACCTCCCTGAGGAAGGCTTGGTTTGGAGTCCCCTCCACACTCTGCATCTTCACAGACACTCGGACATTATTGCCATTCAACCCTAACGGAATAAAGAGTCCCATGTTTATATTGCACTTTTCACAACATCCAGATATTCTAAAGCAGCTGCTGTCCAAGGTTTGTAGAACCATTTGTAGCCTGGGTGCCAGTTGCTGTGGTTGTGGGTATGTTCGCTGAGCTGGGAAGTTGGTTTGTAGATGCTTTGTCCCCTGTCTGGGGGACATCCTCAGGGCTTTGGAGCCTCCCGTGAAGCGCTGCTGTACTGTGTCTCTGGGAATTTATTTGGTTTTGTTACCACTTCTTCCAGTTGTTGGTTGTAGTGGTGGGTGTATTGGGTCTAGGTCTACGTGCTTGTTGATGGGGTCAGTGGATGAGTGCCATGCTTCTAGGAATTCTCTGGCTGTCCTCTGTTTGGCTTGTCCTATTATTGTTGTGCTGTCCCAGTTGGGTGTTTGGTCCTTGTTGTCTGTGAGTATAGATACTAAGGATACAGCACAACAATAATAAGACAGCAAACAGAGGACAGCCAGGGAATTCCTAGAAGCTTGACACTCATCCATGGACTCCATCAATAAACACATTGAGTTAGCCCCAATATACCAGCCACTGCAATAAACAACTGGAACCAGCAATTGGAAGCAATAGGAATGAAATCAAATAAATTCCAATTGACCCAATATAGCAGCGCTTCACAGGGGGCTCCACTGAGGATGTCACCTAGACAGAGGACAAAATGTCTGCAAATCAAAATCCCACCTCGGCCAACACACCCACAACAACTGTGAGACGCTGTACCTTTCTGAACTGTTGTGTGAGCTATACTCATTGTGTCTTTTTATTTTTCTGTATTTTTGACTGTGGACTGAAATTGGGAATAGAGCGTTTTAAAAACCAAGGATTGTTGAAGGACTGCTTCAGTGTTTGGAAAGCTTGGAACCTGATCTTCATTATATGGGTTGTTTACACAGCTGCTGGTTCAGGCAGACCCGGATGGTTTGCAGACAAGCTGGAGCCATGGGCTGTGTCCAAATGGAGTTTCAGCTGGAAACATGGGCTGATCAGTCTGTGGACTAGTGACCAATTAACAATGACAAAGGCCTACTGCATGTCAAAAGAAACATGATTGCTATGTATCTGAACTGTGACTAAGATCGAGAGGAGCCTCCTGACCTACACAGGTCATAGAAGTCAACCACAAAGAAAATGACCCTTCGGCCCATCATGTCTGCACCAGTGGAAAGCAACCATCCAACTATTCTAATCCCATTTTCCATGCTTGGCCCATAGTCTTGTATACCTTG
>NC_057729.1:58920373-58932078 GCF_004010195.1 Chiloscyllium plagiosum | reverse complement strand
CCCGCCGAAGCGTAACCCACCCATACCCCTACATTTACACCTTACCTAACACTATGGGCAATTTAGCATGGCCAATTCACCTGACGTGCACATCTTTGGACTGTGGGAGGAAACCGGAGCATCCGGAGGAAACCCATGCAGACACGGGGAGAACGTGCAAACTCCACACAGTCAGTCGCCTGAGGCTGGAATTGAACCCGGGTCTCTGGCGCTGTGAGGCAGCAGTGCCACCGTGCCACCCACCACTGTGCCACAAGAGCCCCTCACTCCAAAAGCACCCTCTGTTTTCAGCAGATGAACACTTGAAGCCCAAAGAAAACTAGGTTTATTTTCCCTCAGCTGTTTCTGTAAGCTGTGACTTTTAAATAATAAGACAGAGATCTTTATAATGTGAACCAGTCACTCTGTGCCTGATAGAACAAAGAACAGTACAGCACAGTACAGGGCCTTGATATTGTGATGATCTTTTATCCTATTCTAAGATCAGACTAACCGACATACCCCTCATAGTACTATCCTCCACGTGCCTATCCAAGAGTTGCTTAAATGTCCCTACCACTCTACTCCCACTACTGGCAGTGCAATCCACACACCCATCACTCTCTGTGTAAAGAACCGACCTCTGACATCTCCCCAAAACCTTCCTCCAATCACCTTAAAATTATGCCCCCCCATCATAGCCATTTCTGCCCTGGGAAAATGTCTCTGACTATTCACTCTATCTATGCCTCTCAATATCTTCTACATCTCTACCAAAGTCTCATTTTTCTTCAGTCCAATGAGAAAAGCCCTAGCTCCCTCAATCTTTCTTCAGATGACATGCCCTCCAGTCCAGGCAGCATCCTGGTAAATCTCCACAATATTCCAAGTGTGGTCTAACCAGGGCTCTATAGAGCTGGAGCATAACCTCATCGCTCTTAAACTCAATCTCCCTGCTAATGAAAGCCAACACATTATACACCTTCTTAACAACCCTATCAACTTGACTGGCAACCTTGAGGGATTATTGGGCATATACTCCAAGATCCCCCTGTTTTTCCACACTGCCAAGAATCCTGCCTTTAACCCTGTATTCTGTATTCAAATTCCACCCTCCAAAATGAATCACACTTTTCCAGGTTGAACACCATCTGCCACTTATCCGCCCAATTCTGCATCCTGTCAATGTCCCATTGCAACCTATGACAGACCTCCACACTATCCACCACTCCACCAAACTTTGTATCATCAGAAAACTTGCTAACCCACCCTTTGACTTCCTCAACCAAGTCATTTATAAAAATCACAAACAGTAGAGGTCCCAGAACAGGTCTGTGTGGAATACCACTGGTCACCGAGCTTCTGGCTGAATACTTTCCATCCACTACCACTTGCTGTATTCTTTTGGTCCAGCCAATTCTGTCTCCAGACAGCCAGATTTCTCTGTACCCCATGCCTCCTTACTTTCTGAATGAGTCTACCATGGGGAACCTTATTAGACACCTAAAATCCATGTACACCACACCCACTGCTCTACCTTCAACTATTTGTTTTGTCACTTTCTCAAAGAACTCAATAAGGTTTGTGAGGCATGACCCACCTCTCACAAAGCTATGTTGACTGTCTCTAATCAGACTATGGTTTTCCAAGTAATCATAAATCCTGTCTCTCAGAATCCTCTCCAATAATTTGGCCACTACTGACGTGAGACTGATTGATTTGTAATTCCCAAGATTATCTCTTTTCCCTTTCTTGAACAAAGGAATAACATTTGCCACCCTCCAATCATCTGGCACTACCCCAGTGGACAGTGAGGAGACAAAGATCATTGCCAAAGGTGCAGCAATCTCTTCTCTCGCTTCCTGCAGTAACCGATGGTATATCCCGTCTGGCCCAGGGGAATTATCTATCCTTCTGCTTTGCAAAATTTCCAGCACATCCGCCTTCCTAACATCAACCTGTTCTAGCAAACCAGTCTGTTCCAGTAGTGAATACTGAAGCAAAGTTTTTATTACGGATCTCCCCTACCTCCTCCAACTTCAGGCACAAGTTCCCTCCATTACCCCTGATCTGCCCTACCCTACTCTAGCCATCCTCTTGTTCCTCACACAAGTGTAGAATGCCTCCTGTAAATATGTGAAAGCATCTGGAGAAGGAAACTGAAAAGCATCATTCTAATCAGTATAAGAATTATCTCGACAGACCCTGTGAACAGGGCCCAACTGAACTGCCTCCCCAGCTCCTCCCTCCATCTATAACACACATGCTTATTTTTCCTGTGTGTTTGTGCATATGTGTGTGTGTGTGTGTGTGTGTGTGTCAGTACGTGTGTGTGTGTCAGTACGTGTGTGTGTGTGTCAGTACGTGTGTGTGGGTGCATGTGTCTGAAGTGTGTGTGTCAGTGTGTGTGGTCCATAGTGGTTTATCTATAGTCAGAGTCTTTATTTGCAGTAAATAAATTGTAATAAATAATATGTAATAAATAAATAACACATGTTAGATACAGAAACCTTGTTTAAGCTCTCAGGCTGGGTCTAATCGGGATATTTGTGGGTTCTTTAAGTTTGGTGATGCTTCTGTGAATGGCAGGCTTGACTTCCAATGTGGGGCATCATTCCTGTAATATAGGGAATGTGGTGGCTAACAGACACATGGAAAACTCCCACAAACAGTAACGTGACTGTGATAAGACAACCATTTGTATATATAGATCCTGGTGAGAAGGTTAAGGACAACTACCCTACTCTCCTACAGAATAGTGCTGTTGGAGCTTTCATATCCCGGGAGTAGATGTGACCTAAGTTTAGTGTCTCATTCAAAAGATGACACCTACACCTTAAACAGTGCAGCACTCCCCCAGAGTGATAGCTCAAACTGTGGGTTTGGGTGTCCGGAGTGGGACTTGAACCACAAACTTTGTGATACTGAGGAGCTCAAGGTACTCTTAGCCAACCTTTACTGGCATGTTACTGAACAGTCTCTGGAACAGGTGGGACTTAAACCTGGGGATTCTGGGCTAGAGATACGGAAAGTACCACTGCATCACAAGACCCTGGCAGAGGAGCTACATAATGAATCATGTCCCAATGCCAATGTGCAGCCACGTGGAGCTCAGGGATTTGTGATAGGTCCGAATTGTAGCAGAGAGATCAAGGAAGGTGGGAGAGCTAATGGAGATCAGAGGCAGGAAGGACATGGCAATAAGGATGAAAATGTCAACATCAAGAGATTGTCAAATTGGGAGCCAAGGTTGATCAGAGGGCACAGGGGTTATGGGGAAAGGTGGTGTGAGTTAGGAGATGGATGTAATTAAATGCTGGGCAATATGGAAACATATTTAAATGTAGGATGTTCACAACCTTTCATAGAGAGAACAGAGAGGTTACTGTATTATAGTAGTTACATCACAGAGCTATTAATGAGTTCAAAAGTGACCTTGAGGCTGTTAGATTGTGGCAAAAACCTCAATTGGTTAATTAATGTCCTTTAGGGGAATGAAGCTTCCATCCTTACCTGATCTGGTCTACATGTGACTCCAGACCCAGAGTAAGGTGGTTGACTCTTAACTGCCCTCTGACATGGCTGAGGGAGCTCCTCAGATGTATCAAAGTAAAAGTCCATTCAGCCATCACCTCCTCAGGGTAAATACAGACAGCCAGTGATGGTCACAGCGAGTGGAGTGAACATTTACTTACTCATCCTGCCTTCTGCAAAATGTCCAACTTCTCGTTTACTTTGCAGAAGAACGCACTTCCTCGGAATTTCAAAACCATCCGTTTTTGAAATACTTTGAGACTTTTTGAGCGGGGGGCTCGCGAGCCTTTGGCACAGACCATTTGCATTTCCTACAGAAATAGATTCAATCGAACATTTTAGTTTGTTTGATGGTGCAATTTGGGACAATCAGCGACCCACAACACTCCTCCTAGATGCAGGGAAACTCCACCCAGCATTATTTAGCATTGCTACCTGAGCATCTCTCTTTAACGAGTATGTTCAGGTTAAGACTCCAGCCTGGAATCTGAGCACACAATTTAGACTCAGATTGAATGAGAAACTGAAGGAGAGCTGCAATGTTGGAGCTGAGTCTCAGACCAATGACTCCAGCTGTCTGTTTAAAGGGACAGAAAACCCCCTGCTGCTTTAGAGAGAAACTCATGCTGCTGATCAACATTTTGTTTGCTTTACAGAAGAAAGCTAATGGCTATTAGGCCCGTTGTGTAGATACTGACTCTCTGCAGGAATAGCATCAACAAATCCTCCTCTTTCCCAACATCCTGTGAATTCTTTCACTTTAGATAATTTCTCCTACTCTCTTTTGACACCTCGTTGGGTCTTGCTGCCAGCAACTCAGGAGCAGCACATTCTGGATCCTAAACCTCCTGTTGTGGAGAAAGGTCACCTTGTGGTGCAGCTCAGTGGTTAGCACTGTTACCTCACAGTACCAGGGATCCCACGTTCAATTCCAGCATTGGGTGACTGTCTGTGTTGAGTTTACACATTTTCCCTGTGTCTGTATGGGTTTCCTCCCACAGTCCAACAATGTGCAGGCAAGGTGGGTTAGCCATGGGAAATGCAAGGTTACGGGGATTGGATGGGATTCTCTTCAGGGGGTCAGTATGGGCTGAATGGCCTTTTTCCATATTGTAGAGATTCAATGATGAAGTTCCCCAACAAATCATATACTCTCTGCTTATGAATTCCTCTACCAATTGGATGTTTCTCTGTATTTGCTCTGTCCAGACCCCTCGTGATTTTGAACACCTTGATCAAATCCCCTTGCAACGTTTTCTTCTCAAAAGAAGACAAGCACAGCTTCTCCAGTTTGTACACAATGTTTCATCCCTGGATCCATTCTTTCCCTGCACCTTTCTGATTTTTTTTTAATATTCATTGAGAAGTTGTGTCAGTTTCACTGCCTTCCCTAACTGCCCCTTGAACTCAATGGCTCCTTAGGCAATTTCAGAAATGGTTAAGAGTTAAACACATTGCTGTGGGTCTGAAGTCACATGTAGGTCAGGCCGGGTAAGCCCAACAGATTTCCTTCCCTAAAGGACAAGAGTGACCCAGGTGAAGTTTTACAACAATCAGCAATGGTCACCATGGGGCCTGCCTTTTATTCCAGTATTTTATTGAATTTAAATTTCACCACCAGACATTGTGGGATTTGAAACCCTGACCCCAGAACATTAGACTAGGGCTTTGCAATATAGAATTACTGAAACTCAGAACTATTCCAGCACATAAGGAGGACGTTCAGTGCATCATGCTTCTACTCGCTTTTCAAATGAACATTGTTATCTTGTGCCAATCTCCTGCCTTTTCCCCAGACCCTTGCACATTATTTCTATCCAGATAACCATCCCATCCTCTCTTTAATGCCTCACTAGAACCTGCCTCCACCACATTTCTAAACAGCTCATTCCTCACCCTAACTCCTTACTGAGTGAGAAACAGCTTCCCCCTGTCAACACTGCCCAGGCCATTCATGATTTTGAAACCTCCATCAAATCTCCTCTCAGTCTTTTTCTGTCCAAGGAGAACAGTCCCAACCTCTTCAATCTATCTTCATCACTGAAGTTTCTCATTCCCGGAGACATTCTTGTAAATCATTCCTGCACTCTCTCCAATGTTTTCCCATCTTTCCCATAACAAGATGTCCAGAACGGGACACAATACTCTGGCTGGGACCTAAAAAGTGGCTGATACCGGTTCAGTGACACTGCTCCAACTGCCAGCCCCTCTGTCTGATGCCTTCACATCCCTCCAGGGTGAGGAGTGAGTGCTGGAATGACTCCAAAACCAAATATCAGCCAATGGGAATCAGCAGCAAGATTCAGGGTGGGGGTGGAGGAGAGGGGATTGGGTTAAGTGGGATGGAAATAAAATTGGGAACTGAAATAGTATGATAGTAATAGGATGCACTCCACGTGTAACATGTATTTCTGGGTCACAAGCAAAGGTTCAGGCTCAGTCCTTCAACTATGTTTTCAAACTCATACACACAGAGACCATTCAGCCCCTCGTGTCTGTATCTGTTCTTTGAAAGAGTTAATCAATTGAAAAATATTTTTGCATTTGAGGAATGCCTTGCATGTCCTCAGGACATTGGAAAACTCTTCACAGCCAATAAAGCATTTTTAAAGTGTAGACACTGTTGCAATGTAGGAAATTCAACAACCAATTTATACATAGGAAGATCCCACAAGCAGCAGTGTGATAATCATAGAATCCCTACAATGAGGAAGCAAGTCATTCGGCCCTTTGGGTCCACACCACCCTCCGAAAAGCATCCCACCCAGTCCCACACCCCCCACACTATCCCTGAATCCCTGCATTTCCCAGGGCCAACCCACCTACCTGCACATCTTTGGATTTAATTATATATTTTGTGAAGTTGACTATGGGAATAAACTTTGGACAGGGTACTGGAGAGAAATCCCCTGCAGTTCTTCAAAATAATGATGGGAATCTTTGAATCCACCTCCAAGGACAGATTAATCCTTTCGAAAACTGAATATCTTTTGGAACTCATGGTGTTGTCAGCTACCAAAAGTAATCCCACTTCCCTCTGTTTTATTAACCCCAACAGCTCAACAGCTTCACCAAAGCAGATAAGCAAAATCAAAACTTACTGTGATAATACTTGACTAGCTCTGATAGGCTGATGAACTTGACCCGTGGATTGATGTAATAGCCACTGGGCCTGTTGGATACTTTGTAGGACATGACTCTAAAATCCAGCTTGGGATCCCAATGCTTCACCAGTAAAGCATAGCAACCTAATGCAGTAAAGGAGAAATGCTTCAGGAGATGGGAGAAACTAAATCTGGCTCCATCCGATCCTATCCTTGGATACTTCTCCAATACCAGCTCTATCCCAGGAACATACCATGCCATAGTCTGATAAATACAATGCTATACCTCACCACATCGCCTTGCCTTGGTTAGATCCCAATGACATGCTTAATGAACACCTTCTCCATTTGACTGTGTGCACTTCTCAGTAATGTATGGTATTGTTGACCAGGCAATGTGCAGATGGTGAGGGAGATGGAATGGTCTACTATTGTTTTTGTGATGATGTGGAGGTGCCGGTGTTATACTGGGGTGTACAAAGTTAAAAATCACACAACACCATTTTATAGTCCAACAAGTCTGATGTAGAAAGTCTCTAACCTCACACCCTTAATGCAATTTCTGAGCTGAGAAGTCACCTTTGTTTTTATAAAACTTTAAGTCATCTCAAGAATGTGACTTAAAAGAAGTTCTATGACTCATATATTAATGAACTAAAACCAGTAACCCATTCTAAAAGACGAAAAACTTAATAGCAATCTAGGTTTGCTCAATATATCATTTAATTGCATGGCACGGTGGTCTTTTGCTATAAATTCTGTGTCTTATGATCCTGCGCCACGAGTTACCTGATGAAGGAGCAGCATTCTGAAATCTGGTTCGTTCTGAAGTTGAAGGCGTGTACTGTACCTTTAAGAGAGAGTGAATGCAGGTACCTGTCATGTGGCTGACAGCAGTCTCAGTGTGTGTTGGAAAATTGAAATTACGTAACATTTGGCTGTGACCAAGCAGTTTAAATTATGCTCAAAGATACTAAAAATCAATCAAATTTGAATTTTACTGTTTTGACAACATTGAACCAATGAGAATATCTGACGTTTTGGGGAGAAAAAGCAGGCATTTTGGAAAGTTAACCAGAGAAAGAGCAGCAATAGCCATTTGAACAACTACTTTTTGCCATATTTTCTCTAAAAGGTACCTTTTTTGTATGAAACATCTTTGCAGAAGAAGATTGAAGATGATCCAGGAAGATCTATAAACAGAGGAAGGTCAACACTATCTGGTTTAGAAACTTGAGTTGCTGTAAATTTAATAGGGGCTTTATTAGATCAGTAGGTTGTTTTAGAGTGGGAGGGAAAGAACAAACCTTCAAGAGGAAGGAGGCTTAGAGTTGTAAATAATTGTTGTTTCATATTCATTTTAGAGTTAAGGAATAAAATTGTTGTTTTTCCTTGAAATAGTGGAATTTGGGAGTTCTCTGTCACTTGTACTTTAACAAATTGAGGTGAACTTTTCTGGGTGTTTGGTTTAATTAGCAGAGGGGTTTACCCTGTGTTGAATCACTGCCAGATAAACCTGTTGGACTATAACCTGGTGTTGTGTGGCTTTTGATCTTGTTTTTGTGTTCAATGTCAAGATGGGGGCATTGCTGACAAGGCCAGGGTTTATTACCCCTCCCTAATTGCCCTTGAAGGTGGTGGTGAGCTGTCTCCACAAATCCATCTGAGTGGTTTGCTTGGCTACTTCAGTTTGAACTAGTTGCATTGGTCATGGGTCTCAAGTCTGTTTGGTCAGACTTGGTAAGGAGAGCAGGTTTGATTTCTGGATGATACAAACTTTGTACATGTTAGTAGGGGGGGGGGGGGGTGCGGACAGAATTCAGGATGAAATGAAACATACAAGTGGAAACATGCATTTAGGTGGAAATATGCAAGCAGTTTTCAGAATGAAACATTGCTGCTCATGCACAGCACTGCAGGAGTGCAGGGGCTCCAGATACACCTTTACTCACTCACTCTGAGTAAATATCACCCATTCTCGACAAAGTCATAAAGGGCTATTAAACTGTCCCTAAGTATCAAACAACTCAAATTCTCAAAGAGGATTGAGGGCAGAGTAGTGGATGTGACCCATATGAACTTCAGTAAAGCGTTCAATAAGGTTCCTCATGGTAGACTGGTTAGCAAGGTTAGATCTCATGAAATACAGAGACAACTAGCCATTTACGTACATAACTGGCTTGAAGGTAGACAGAGGGTAGTGGTGGAGGGTTGCTTTACAGACTGAAGGCCTATAACTGGCAGTGTGCCACAAGGATCGGTGCTGGGTCCACTGTTTCTCGCCATTTATATAAATGACTTGGATGTGTTTGTTAGTTATAATTAGTAATTTTGCAGATTGTAGTGGAGAGCGAAGAAGGTTACCTCAGAGTACAACAGGATCTTGATCAGATGGGCCAATGGGCTGAGGAGTGGAAGATGGAGTTTAATTCAGATAAATGTGAGATACTGCATTTTGGAAAGACAAATCAGAGCAGGACTCTTACACTTAATGGTAAGATCCTGGGCATGTTGCTGAACAAAGAGACCTTGGAGCACAGGTTCACAGTTCCTTGAAAGTGGAGTTGCAGGTAGATAGGATAGTGAAAAAAGTCTTTGGTTTGCTTTCCTTTATTGGTCAGAGTATTGAGTCCAGGAGTTGGGAGGTCATGTTGCGGCAGTACAGGACATTGGTTAGGCCACTGTTGAAATATTGGGTGCAATTCTGGTGTCCTTCCTATCGGAAAGATGTTATGAAACTTGAAAGGGTTCAGTAAAGATTTACAAGGATGTTGCCAGGGTTGGAGGATCTGAGCTTTAGGGAGAGGCTGAATAGGCTGGGATTGTTTTCCCTGGAATGTCGGAGGCTGAGGGGCAAAGATAGGATAAATAGACAAGGCCTTTCCCCTGGGGTGGGGGAGTCCAGAACTAGAGGGCATAGGTTTAGGGTGAAAGGGGAAGGATATAAAAAAGGCCTAAGGGTCAACTTGTTCATGCTGAGGGTAGTACTTGTATGGAATGAGCTGCCAGAGGTGGTGGAGGCTGAATAGTAAGGGGTTGGAGGGATCTGGGCCGGGTGCTGGCAAAAGGGACTAGATTAGGTTAGTATATCTGGTCGGCGTGGACCAAAGAGTCTGTTTCTGTGCTGTACATCTCTCTGACTCTATAACTTCCAGGACAAGCTCACACAGTCACTCCCTGAGTTACCTTTCTTTGACTGGCTCTCTCTGATCAGGAAAGTTCCCTCTTTGTTTTCTGGTTGGAGAATTACTCTCTCTGCTTCTTTGCCACTCACTCCTTTGAAGAACCACCTGTGAAGAACAATGACAAACCATGCTCTCAATTTCTGGTGGAATGGCAGCAAATCAGAAATATCAATGTTAAGCTAGAAATCACAGGTATCCACCACCATTCTGCTCTCAATCTGGCTTAAAGCCAAATCATCTGCATTGAAACACAGTCACGGTTGTAATGTAGGTGCTAGGTCATGTGACATGTGCTAATGTCCCTGGACTAGCAATCTAAAGGCAAAGCCTAACATCTTTAAATGCAGTGACTATGTCAGGAATACTGAGCTAGTCTCAGTTATGGTGTCCAAAGCAACAAACATTAAGAAACTCATCTGGTTGACGAATGACCTCTCGGGAAGGAAATGTACCATCCTTTCCTTCCCTAGTCTGGCCTACCCATCACTGCAGACCCAGTGTATTATGATTGACTCTGAAATGGCTGAACAAGTTCGTCAACTCAAGGGTCATGGGGATGGACAACACATGCTGGCCATGTTATACTGACATGAAATAATGAAAGAATAAATTTGGTAATGATCACCAATTTGGGTGCTGTAAGATCCTGTAAAGAGAATGACCACTTGATCCTCTGATGTTTATGGATGACTGCATGCAGACTTCAAAATGTGTCATTCCTGAAGAAGGGCTTATGCCCGAAACGTCGATTCTCCTTCTCCTTTGATGCTGCCTGACCTGCTGCGCTTTTCCAGCAACACATTTTTAAGCTCTGATCTCCAGCATCTGCAGTCCTCACTTTCTCCTGCATGCAGACTTCACCTGCTCTTTGAAATCATCCAATGAATGAATTCTTTCACATCCACTTCAGAGGGCAGACAAGGCTGAGATGACTGACCTCCAACAACCACAACCATCTTCCTGTGTGTCAGGTATGACTCTGACCACCAGAGAGTTTGCCCATTGATATCCATTGATTCCAGTTTTGCCAGGGCTCCGTGATGTCACACTCGGTCGAATACAGCCTTGATGTCAGGGGCTGTCACTCTCCCTTCCCCTCTGGGATTCAGCTCTTTTGTCCATGTTTGACCCAAGGCTGTAATGAGGTCAGGAGCTGAGTGGCCCTGGGGGAACCCAAACTGGGCATCACTGAGCAAGATATTGCTGAGCAGGTGCTGCTTGATAACACTGTGGATAAGACCTTCCATCACTTGACTGGTGATCGAGAGTAGACTGATGGGATGGTAATTGGCTGGGCGGGATTTATCCTGCTTTTTATGTGCAGGACATACCTGTTTGGGGAGATGCCAGTGTTGTAACTGTATTGGAAGAGCATGCCTTGGAGTATGGCAAGTTCTGGAGCATAAGTCCTCTTTACTGCAGAGGGACCTCAATTATCCAAATATCGGATTACCCGAAGGAGATCTCGAGGTCCTGATAGAAACATTACATCAAACAGCTGTTTCAACCCTGATTATGTCTTTTGTTTACACTGATTAAAAACGAACTCGGCTCACTGAAATGCTGCTGAGAACAGTCCTGGACAGTGCAGGCACCGTCTCCAAATAACTGACCTCTCTGTCTCTCTGTCTCTCTGTCTTTCTGTCTCTACATTTTTCCTGGAGCTCTACACAAGGGTGTACTCTGAATCCCCCCTTCCCCAGATAATCTCTCCAACATTGTCCTGTACAGGGCAAAGGTGGAACCTGTCAAAAAGTTGCAGTAAAACGTGGTGTGGGTGTGTGGGTGTGTGTGTGCATGTGTGCGTGGGTGTGTGTGTGGGTGTGTGTTTGTGTGGGTGTGTGCGTGAGTGTGTATGCGTGAGTGTGTGTGTCGTCTGTGTGTGTGTCTATGTGTGTATGTC
>NC_057729.1:58917608-58919881 GCF_004010195.1 Chiloscyllium plagiosum | reverse complement strand
GTGTGCGTGTGTCTGTGTGTGCATGTGTCTGTGTGTGCGTGTGTATGTGTGCGTGTGTATGTGTGCGTGTGTCTGTGTGTGCGTGTGTCTGTGTGTGTCTGTGTGTGTGTGTGTCTGTGTGCGTGCGTGTGTGTGTGTGCGCTCTTTGGAGACTCACCCCACAAAGGCAGCTGCAGTCTTACTGTTGATGTCCACTCTGGCTGTCCTGGAGGAGGAGCTGGGGGGTGGCAGGGGGCAGGTATGCATGAGGGGGCGGGTAAACAGGGGGTCAGGGTGGGCAGGAGTGTAGATGGGACTCGGTCGGTGGGTGGAGCAGACATGGGAGGGGGTGAATGGGGGTGCAGGTGGCAGAGCTGGATGGGTTTGGGGGCGGCTGGGTAGGCGTTTTTTGCGGGCGGGCAGGGAGCCAAGGGCCTGAGCGCGGTGTACTGCTACTTTGTCTCCTGAATGGGGAGCAGACTTAACAGAGAACTCTGAGCCCCAGAGGAAAGGCAATGAATCGATTAACCGAATAATCGATTATCTGAACGAAATAGTGCCCTCCCATCTTGTTCAGATAATCAAGGTTCCTCTGTATTGCTGGCATGTTGGAAGAGCATGTAGCCTTTACAATATCCAGTGTCTCCAACTATTTCTTGGTATCACTTGGAATGAATGGAATTGTCTGAAGCCTGTTATCCGATGCTGGGGACCGCTGCAGGAGGCTTGGATGGATCATCCACTCGGTATTTCTGGCTGAAGATTGCTGTGAAAGCTTCAGCCTTATCTTTTGCCCTGATGCGCTGGGCTCTTCCATCATTGAGGAGGGGGATATTAGTAGAGCCTCCTCCTCCAGTGAGTTGTTTAATTGTCCACCACCATTCCTGACTGGATGTGGCAGGATTGCAGAGCTTAGATCTGATCCGTTGGTTCTGAGATCATTTAGCTCTGCCTATCACTTGTTGCTTATGCTGTTTAACATGCAAGTAGTCCTGTTTGGTGGCTTCACCAGGTTGACACCTCATCTTCAGGTCTGCCTGGTGCTGCTCCTGGCATGTCCCCCTGCACACTCCATTGAAACAAAGGATTGATCTCAGGAACAGCACCTCTGACAGTGCAGCATCCCCTCAGTGTTGCACTGATATGTTAACCACAGCTCACAGCTCTGGAGTGGGACATGAATGTATAATCTTCTCAACTCTGAGCCAAGCTGATATTTGCGGTGCTTTGTGATGGTGATTCCTCACAAGGTTGGCTCCTTGGGTGCCACATCTACCACGAAGAGCCCTCTTGCTGAACAACAGCTGCAGCCTCTGCAGCTCCTGCTATCCAATTACTGTTCCCTTTCAGATTTGTTCATTGTGTCCTGATGAATCTCAGCTTCAGCTGAAAGTCTCCTTTCTCAGCAATCCATCACAGGTTCGAATAAGAGACAGTGCAAGATAGCAGACAATGACACATCCCTCCCAGATTGTCTCAACGCCTTCTATGCTCACTTTGACAGGTCCTGACGAACTGATCCAACAGTCACTGCATCAGAGGGCAGATCAGTTTTCCTTTGTGTGAATCCAAGGAGAGCGATGGGACCAGACGGAGTACCAGGCCGTGCACTCAGAGCATGTGCAGATCAACTGGCAGAGGTCTTCTCGGATATCTTCAACCTCTCCCTGCAGCAAGCCACTGTCCCGGCCTGATCCAAGAGGCCAACATCATCCCTGTGCCTAAGGAGGCTCATGCAGCATGTCTCAATGACTACCGCCCAGTGGCCCTAACCTCGGTGGGCATGAAGTGCTTTGAAAAGCTGGTCATGGCAATAATCAACTCCAGCCTCCCCACTACTCTTGACCCACTCCAATTTGCCTATCGGACCAACAGATCCACGTCAGATGCCATACCATTTGCCCTTCACTCCTCCCTAGAACATCTTGACACCAAGAACAGCTACATAAGAATCCTACTCATTGACTACAGGTCAGCCTCCAACACTATTATCCCCTTGAGACTGATTACAAAACTTAGTGATCTCGGACTAAGCCCCAGTCTCTGCAACTGGATCCTCAGTTTCCTGACCCACAGGCCACAATCAGTGAAGATTGGGGACAATATTTCATCCTCACTAACACTCAACACTGAAGCCCCCCCAGGGGTGTGTACTCAGCCCCCTACTGTACTCACTATATACACATGACTGCGTCGCCAAATACCAGTCTAATGCCATTTACACATTCGCTGATGACACCACCACAGTCGGTCGAATCTCAGATGGCAATGAAACAGACTACAGACGGGAGGTG
>NC_057729.1:58909334-58917368 GCF_004010195.1 Chiloscyllium plagiosum | reverse complement strand
CCCGCTGTCAAGGAAAGGCCGCCAGCATTCTCAAAGATCCATCCCACCCTGGCAATGTTTTTCTACAACCTCTACCATCTGGGAGAAGGTACAGAAGCCTGAACACACACACCAGCCGGTTTCGTAACAGTCTCTACCCTAATGTTGTTAGAATACTGAATGGACTCACAAACTCTTAACATTCACCTGTACCTGTGTTTTTGTTTTTGCCGCTGTTTACTTATTTACTATCTATGCTACTTAACTCTGTGATCTGCCTGCATTGCTCGTACGACAAAGATTTTCACTGTGCCTCGGTACATTCCTTTCCATTCCCATGAGATTTAGCTTCAATCTCAATCTGTAATGATTGATCCTTCCAGGGAGCTAACAACCTCCCCAAAGTCAACCCTGTCAGTGTATACCCTGAGGACTCCCAAACCCCACTGCTCTATAACTTTCTGCGATCTTTCTCCATTTAAATAATATTCAGCTCCTCTATTCTTCCTGCCAAAGTTCACAACTTGACATTTCTCCAAATTATATTCCATCGCCAAGTTTTTGCCTACTCATTAACCTGTCTATATCCATCTGTGGAATCATTGGATCATCCCACTAATAGCCTTCCCACCTAACTTTGTGTCATCCACAAACTGGCCTATGGTCCATTCACTTTCCTCAGCCAAATCACACTGATCTTTACTCTGATAGGTCCTTGCACACTGATCTTTACTCTGATAGGTCCTTGCACAGATCTTTATTCTGATAGGTCCTCACGCACTGACCTTTGCTCTGATAAGTCCTAAGAGTTGAGGTGTATTTAACAACAGCTGTTCACCTACGTTTCCGCCTCCAGTGGTTTGATCTCAGTACCTTGATCCCTCAGAGACTCTGCCCTGAACAGAGACTTAAAGCTTTCTGATCTGAAAAACAGAACAACAATTAGAAAGATGAGCTACAATTTCCAACTCAGAAACTGGCCTTTTAGCCCCAAGGACTGTTTTGGTGCCTCATGAGCGCACCCCGCCACCCCCCTCAAACTGTCATGATCTCATTCCACCAAACATTTCCCGATTCCTTCCCTCCCCCCCCATGTGTTCCTCTAGCTATCACCTTAACGTGTCAGTTTATTCCCTGTTGTTTCAGTCGTAACAAATCCCACTTCCTCACCGCACCCTGGGGAAGGCTGTTTTGGTGGAAAAAAGGCTTTGTTTGAATTCCTGTTTGCATTTTTACTGATTTGTTAAAAAATCATTTAATGGGATGTGGGCCAGTATTTATTGCCCGTCCCTAATTGCCCCTTGAGAAGGTGGGGGTGAGCTGCCTTCTTGAACCGCTGCAGTCCATGTGCTGTAGGTTGACTCACAATGTTCTTAGGGAGGGGATTCCAGGATTTTGATCCAGTGACAGTGAAGGAGCGGCGATATATTTCCAAGTCGGGATGGTGAGTGGTTTGGAGGGGAAATTGCAGGGGGTGGTGTTCCCATGTACCAAGGCTCATTCGACTAAAACCTGGAATGGCTGGATTGTATTAAAAGGAAAGGCTGGTCAGTCTAGGTCTGTACCCTCTGGAGTTTCACTTCTGACTTATCTGAAATGTATAAGATCCTGAGGGCACTTGACCAGGTAGATGTGCAAAGGGTGGCTTCTCTTGTAAGAGAATCTAGAACTAGGGGTCCGAGTTTAAAAACAAGGGGGTACTCATTTAGGACAGAGGTGAGGAAGCTTTTTTTTTTCTCAGAAGATTGAGAGTCTTTGGAACCCCCTTCCTCAAAAAGCAGCGGATGGTCTGTAAATATTTTTAAGGCAGAGGTTGATAGATTCTTGATGACCCAGGGGCAGAAAGATTATCAGAGAAATTCAGGAGGGTAGAGTTGGGGTTAAAATCAGATCAGCCATTGAATGGCAGAGCAGGCTTGAAGGGCCGAGTGGCCTTTACTTGTTCCTTGTTCATATGTTGCTATTTTTGTATCTGCTGCCCTTGTCCTTCTGGATAGAAGTGGTCATGGGTTGGTAAGGTGCTGTCTAAGGATCGTCGGTGAATTTCTGCAGTGAATCTTGTAGATGATACACAATGCTGCTACTGAGAGTCAGTGGTGGAGGGAGTGGATGTTTGTGGATGCGGTGCTGTTTCAAATAGCTCTTAAGGAGCATGCAAATTAATTATTTTTTTATTTTTGTTTGTAATAAACTTTAACGTTCTTGTTAATAGCACATTGGCAGCCTCGTGTGACCGTGTTCAGCCTCACTGGAATCAAATTCCAGAAATAAAACCAATGTCTCATCAAGTCAGGTTTCACTCTGGCATCAGGCGTGTCCAGAATGGGTATCAGCTACAAACACATCAAAACAGGATGGAAGGAGAGCTGTAAAGATATCTCACAGTATATGAAGCTTTGGTTAGACACATCTGGAGTATTGTTTGGAGTTTGGGGTTCTCAGCTACAAAAAGATTTATTTCCTGTGAACGGAATACAACAAAGACTCACCAAACTAATCCCCGAAATGGAGAGGTTGACTTCTGAGGAAATATTAAACAGACTGGATCATTATTCTCTGGAGTTTAGAAGAATGAGAGTATGTTTTATTCAAACAGACATAATCCTTACAGGGGATACCAAAAGAGAAAATGCTGGAAAATCTCAGCAAGTCTGGCAGCATCTGTGAGGAGAGAAAAGAGCTGACGTTTTGAGTCTAACTGATTCTTTGTCAAAGCTTTGACAAAGGGTCAGTTAGACTCGAAACGTCAGCTCTTTTCTCTCCTTACAGATGCTGCCAGACCTGCTGAGATTTTCCAGCATTTTCTCTTTTGGTTTCAGATTCCAGCATCCGCAGTAATTTGCTTTTAATCCTTACAGGAATTGAGAGGATGGATGTGGGAAAGATGTTTCCCCTGACTGCTCGTATCAGTGGTTTAGGATTAGGGGACCCGGGCTCAGATAGAGGCACTGGCCTTGCAGGGCTGGCATGAGGAGGGGCTTCCTCACTCAGAGGGTGGTGGTTTTCATTTGTTCACACTTTGTGGGTGTCACTGGTAAGGCCATTGTTTAATGGCCAACACCAAATCTCTGAATCTTGAGAATTCTCTGTCTTGAGGGAATATGGAGGGAATACTTAGTACATTCCAGACTGAGATTGATAGATTTCAATAAGTTAAAAATTTCAAGGGAATGGAGGCAGTGAGGGAAATGATGTTGAAGTAGGTCAGCCCTGATCTCATTGAGGCATATGTTGTGAGAGGGTTGGCGGGTTGGCGGGCACAGGATGAGTGCTTTGCAGAACACCTAGGTTCTGTCACAAAAATGACCCTGAGCCTCCAGTTGCCTGCCCCTTTACCACCCCACCCTGTTCCCAGCCAATATCTCTGTCTCAGCCTTGCTGCAGTGCTCCAGTCAAGCTCAGCACAAGCTGGAAGAACAGCACCTCATTTTCCACTCGGGAACCCTACAGCACGCTGGACTCAATATCGAGTTTTCAAATAATGTTCATGTTGACCTTACATTGTATACTTCCTGTACAGTATAACCTGTATACCTCGATCTGTCTAACCTCCCGATGATCTGTAGGTCCTTATTTGCAATAATTTGCCTGTACTGCTCATAAAACAAAACTTTTCATTGTACTTAGGTACACATGACTAAAATAAATCAAATCAAATCGATAATTTTACAGCCTGATTCCATCCTTCCTTGTTTTTTTTACCGACCCCTGTATCCTGGACCTATCATGAAATGGGTTGTTGCT
Source organism: Chiloscyllium plagiosum (assembly GCF_004010195.1). NCBI lineage: Eukaryota > Metazoa > Chordata > Chondrichthyes > Orectolobiformes > Hemiscylliidae > Chiloscyllium > Chiloscyllium plagiosum. The sequence goes on along the minus strand of NC_057729.1, from coordinate 58,913,645 downwards.
TTCAACATAGCCACCCCATTCTGTTCCTCTCTCGACTCTCAGCTCTCATTCAGCATCAATAATCCTCTCATCTCATCTAACCCTTTCATATCTCCCGCTCTCTCTCTGGGTGCTAGCTCCATCTATCCACTTCCTTCACCACCACCACCCCCCTCGCTGCCACACCCCCTTCAGCATAAATACCACCTTTTCCTAGTAGCTATCAGTTCTGATGATGGGTCACTGGAATCAAAATGTTAGCTCTGTTTTCTCTCTCCACAGCTGCTGCCAGACCTGCTGAGTTTTTCCAGCAATCTCTATTTTTGATTTTGAATATCTTTGGCCAGCTTTCTTCATATTCCCAGACAATCCTTATAACCCAGAAACCGCCACTCACTTCCTCATTCCCTCTACCAGAGTTTCTCTGACCTCGTTGTACTGAGCATTCTGGATCACAGTATGAAGTACGCACCAAAGCAGGGACAGCCTCAGGAACATACCTGGTGTTGTGCTCCTTCACATCCTGGTCTTCACTTTGCTGCTCCTCATTTTCTCTGTCACCTTGCGGCTCAGCACAAGGGCTTCCCTCCTGGCCATCAGACATTTTGCCCAGCTCTAGTCTACCAGCCTGAAGTGGAGAAAAGGCAGGCTCTATTTTGTCAGGTCTGTTTCTGAAAAATATTTCGGGTCAATCAAGAGATTTGGTTATGGTTGGTGAGAGAGGAAGCCAAGATGGATCATCCAATCAGCACCTCTGGGTGAAGAGGGTTATGAATGTTTCAGCTTGATCTTTTGCACTCACCTGCGGGGATCCCCCATCATTGAAGAAGGGGATATTTGGTAATAATTAATTATCCCGCACCATTCATGACTGGATGTGGCAGGACTGCAGAGCTCAGATTTGAGACGTTGTTTGTGGAACCGAATAGCTCTGTCTATCACTTGTCGCCTCAAGTGTCCAACCTCCATTTTCCTCCCTTTTAGCCCAAAACAGAACTAGCTGTGGTCCCTTACACCCGATTGTTTGATATTACAGACTTCAGAACTTTAATAACTGTTCATGGGTTGAATAAATGAACTGAAGATAAAGTGTTACACACAGAAAAAATTCAGTCTGGAATAAACTGGTAAAAGTCAAGGACAAACTTATACATGAATTGGAAGCAATTGGCCATGTCTAGATTAGATTACTTACAGTGTAGAAACAGGCCCTTTGGCCCAACAAGTCAACACCGACCCTCTGAAGAGCAACCCACGCAGACCCATTCCCCTACATTTACCCCTTCACCTAACACGACAGGCAATTTAGCATGGCCAATTCACCTGGCCTGCACATTTTTGGAGTGTGGGAGGAAACCAGAGCACCCGGAGGAAACCCACACAGACACGGGGAGAACGTGCAAACTCCACACAGACAGTTGCCCGAGGCAGGAATTGAACCCAGGTCTCTGGCGCTGTGAGGCAGCAGTGCTAACCACTGTGCCACCGTGCCATCTAGCTAAAGGAGGAGTGGAGGCTATTTGAACACAATTACGTTGGTACCTGCATGATTAACAGAATGCTTTATGGCACAAAGACAATGATTGGCCTGCAGAAGGATTTAAGGAGTTAGTCACAGAAAAGCTGTGTCTTCAAACAGTCAATGCCAAATATAATAAGAACAAAGTAATACTTCTGATAAAAAGGCAAATTGCAGACTTGTGGCAATTTGGATGAAAGGACCTTAAAGAATCATCAGTATTGGTCTGAAGGATAAAAATCTGTATAGGAATTGAACACTAGAACTCCCCCTTTAGCAGAACTCCGGAGAACAACTTTGCATAAGGATAGAACCCGAGACACATCCAGAGACAGACACCATTGGTGGGACATGGGCAACTTCCACATTAATTGGGTAATAGCCAGGGTGGATTGTGGGTCTGAATTTGCTTACTTGAGGGGTCTTATTTTGGTTGCTACATACAACAAAGTTTACATCATTGTTTCAGTATTTGATTGTCTGCGAGATTTCTTAATAAGCAGCTGAATTAAAGGCAGCTTGTGGTGATTTACCCATTACTGTGTCATTTAGCACCATGGTCATGTCTTACAGCTTGCCAGTGGATATCTTCAATGTGAAGATAGGACTTTGTTTCTGCAGTGCCTGTGTGCTGGGACCTTGCACAGAAAGTTGGAGCCCTCCAGGCTGAATCTCAGCCGAGAAACATCCGGCAGGGGGAGGCTGTGGGGAAGGAATGCAATTTGGAGAGGAGCTGTGCTGAGGGAGTGAAGACTCAGTGAGAATACAGTGCATTTTAGGTGGGGACAGACTCTGCATTCCTGAAAACGTTGCAGCCCTGTGCTTCTCTATCCCCCTTTCAACAAGGTTTCAGTGGTCATCTCCATACCTCTTCATATTAACACCACAATTTGTTCAATTATGGTCCTGTGAGGTTCCTGAGACATTTTAACTGTATGAAAGACACCTTCTGAAAGCAAGCTGTTACTGCCACTGCATTTGGACAGGAGCAAATTTGCCTTTGACAACAAATGGCAATTAATTATAAAACCGAAACTGTTGCAAGGGAGTGACTAAAGGCCAATTGTTCAGAAACAGAACTACAGCCTGACGAAACCAATTAAATTGGGTTCCATTGACATTTGGAATTAATAATTTTTGCTGGCTTTAACCAGGTTAATTGTGATTGTACAGAAAACTCTCACTTTTACTTTTTTTTAACTGAGAAGGTAATGATTTGATTCCAGGTCACGTACATCTCCACTGAATAGTCCCAAGTCACTGTATCAAACTAAACAGAATTTAAAGGAACAAACATCTTATAAACTCGATCTTACCTTGCTGTTGGATTCTCATTCTGTAGAATTCCAGATCTTCCTGTCATTTATCGTCAGAATTTGTCTAATTCATGACTTGGAGACAGCTTACCCACTCACAGCAGAATAACCCCAGGAACAAAAGCTCCCTTATCAATTCACTGAAAGTGCAAAGTACATGAGTCCTTGGCTTGGGCGGAAGCACACGACAAGCTTTATAAGGCGTATTGGAGGACTAGGCAAACACTCGCACAGATTAGGGAGAATTAGACACGTGGGGATCGATTATTTCATTGCAGTTTATGTCAGTTTATAGCACATCGTTATTATTTGGAAACTTTGACTTGAAAATAGATTTTAGTTTTCAGTTCTGTAAAGGTCACTTGTAATCTTTGGGAGGTTAGAATGTCATTTTTGAAAAGTGAGTTTAAACACCTTTTCCGAGAAAGAACAAGACTTCAGTTAAATGATTTAGATAAATTATTTTGGGAGTAAATTGTTGAAATGTTGAGTTTTTTTAACAGATTGAGAGACAGAGAGGGCCCCAGTCAGGTCTCATCCCAGTAGAAGGCTAGTTTTGTTTGGGCAAAGCAAGCTGTCAGAACTGGAATGACATTTTGAAAGATTTTAGCAATTTCATCAGACAAGGCTTTTCTTGAAATTCAGTTGGGAAAAGCAGTGAAATATTTGGTGCCATGTAACAGAGTCAATAATGGAGAGAATTAAACCTAGTGACTGGATAGGAAGGAAACTCTTGCAACCTTACATTGGAATCAAACAGTTAAAACAGGAATGATACTGTATTGGGTTTGAGTGTCTGGAAAAGACATTGCTGGGATAGGAGTTGAAGTTAACATCTATCTAAATGTTTATTTATAACCATTTCACATACCTCTGAATAATAAACTTGTGTTCTTTCATTAAAAGAACATTGGCAACTTTGTGTGTGTATAAGCAGACTGGCCAGCTCAGTAACCAAATGACAAAAACATGGTCTATCAAGCCAAGCTTCACTGTCTGGGATCTGATAGGTCCAGCCTCAACATTAGCTGGGGTTATAAAAGAAGGTATGGATTATAAAATATGATAATAAAACAATGATTCTAGCGAAAAGGGATTTGTCTAATGAATTCTATTAGATTGAAAATAATGATGGAAAAGGATAGACCAGGTCTAAAAGTGGAAGTTCTAAATTGGAGAAAGGTTAATTTTGACGGTATTAGGCAAGAACTTTCAAAAGCTGATTGGGGCAGATGTTCACAGGTAAAGGGACGGCTGGAAAATGGGAAGCCTTCAGAAATGAGATACTGAGAATCCAGAGACACCTGTCAGGGTGAAAGGGAAGGCTGGCAGGTATAGGGAATGCTGGATGACTAAAGAAATTGAGGGTTTGGTTAAGAAAAAGAAGGAAGCATATGTAAGGTATAGACAGGATAGATCGAGTGAATCCTTAGAAGAGTATAAAGGCAGTAGGAGTATACTTAAGAGGGAAATCAGGAGGGTAAAAAGGGGACATGA
>NC_057729.1:58894722-58908252 GCF_004010195.1 Chiloscyllium plagiosum | reverse complement strand
CCAGAGTTGGAGGATTTGAGCTACAGGGAGAGGCTGAACAGGCTGGGGCTGTTTTCCTTGGAGCGTTGGAGGCTGAGGGGTGACCTTATAGAGGTTTACAAAATTATGAGGGGCATGGATAGGGTAAAGAGGCAAAATTTTTTCCCTGGGGTCGGGGAGTCCCGAACTAGAGGGCATAGGTTTAGGGTGAGAGGGGAAGGATATAAAAAAGATCTACGGGGCAACGTTTTCACTCAGAGGATGGTACGTGTTTGGAATGAGGTGCCAGAGGATGTGGTGCAGGCTGGTACAATTGCAACATTTGGATGGGTATATGAATAGGAAGGGTTTAGAGGGATATGGGCCGGGTGCTGGCAGGTAGGACTAGATTGGGTTAGGATATCTGGTCAGCATGGATGGGTTGGACCGAAGGGTCTGTTTCCATGCTGTACACCTCTATGACTCTATGACTGAATGAAGAGGGATTGAGCAGGTTAGGCCGATCCTCTCTGGAGTTTAGAAGAATGAGAGGAGATCGAATTGACATATCGAAGCTGCTAAAAGGGATTGACAAATTTGACATAGAGAGGATGTTTCCTCATGTGGGACAATCTAGAACACGAGGTGATAGATTTAGGATAAGGGGTAGCAGATTTAAAACAAAGATGGGGAGGAATTACTTCTCTCAAAGGGTTGTGAATCTATGGAATTCACTCCCCCAGAGCGTGGAGGATGCTAGGACATCAAGGAAATTGAAGGAGGAGACAGAAGGTTTTTAATTAGTACAGTAATGAGGTGAAAGGTTGCAGAGAGCAGGCAGCAAAGTGGGGTTGAGGCCAAGATGAGATCTGCCATGATCGGATTGAATGGTGGAGCAGGCTCGTGGGGCTGAATGGCCCCCTACTGCTCCTAGTTGTGTATTCTTCAATGTACGGTCACCATCTGGAGAAGTCAGTCTGAATTTCTATATGAGACTCTAAAGAAAGCAGGATGCTGCTTAAAAGAGGAAAATTAAAGAGTTGCTGATGTTTAATCCACACTGGAGGAGCTAATAGCTCAATTAACTGGATGGGCAGCATGGTGGCCATCACTAAGGTGAAGGTGCTCAGGAAGCTGAAAGGTCTGAAGGTGGATAAACCTTGAACTGGATGGACCATACCCTGGAGTTCTGAAGGAGGGTGCTGTGGAGATGGTAGAGGGATTGGTGGTGATCTTTTAGGAATCACTGGAGTCAGGGAAGGTCCCAGAGGAAAGGAAAGTGGCTGGTGTTATTCCCCCTATTTAAGAAGGGAGGGAGAACACAGGGAACTATAGGCTGGTTAGCCTGACGTTGGCCATTGGTAAGATTCATTATTTAGGATAAGATTACGGAGTAATCAAAGATAAGGAATTAAGGGTTATGGGCAGGTAAATGGAGCTGAGGCCACTAAAAGATGAGTCATGATCTTATTGAATGGTGGAGCACACCCCAGGGGCCAGATAATCTACTCCTGCTCCTGGTTCTTAGGTTGTTCTTATGTAACACTTGGACTCGATAAAATAGGGCAGAGTCAGCATGGCTTCGTCAAGGGACACTCATGCCTGACAAATTCTTTGAGGAGGTGATGAGCAATATAGACAAAGGCAAGCCAGTGGACATGATCTATTTGGTTTTCCAGAAGGTCTTTGACAAGGTATCACACAGGAGGCTGATAGATAAGCCCATGGTGTTAGGGGCAAAGTACTGCCATGGATAGAGGATTGACTGACTGACAGAAGGGATAAAGGCGTCTTATCCAAGATGGCATTATACATTAATGTGTGGTTCTGTTCGCTGAGCTGGGAATTTGTGTTGCAGACGTTTCGTCCCCTGTCTAGGTGACATCCTCAGTGCTTGGGAGCCTCCTGTGAAGCGCTTCTGTGATCTTTCCTCCGGCATTTGTAGTGGTTTGAATCTGCCACTTCCGGGTGTCAGTTCCAGTTGTCTGCTGCAGTGGCCGGTATATTGGGTCCAGGTCGATGTGCTTATTGATTGAATCTGTGGATGAATGCCATGCCTCTAGGAATTCCCTGGCTGTTTTCTGTTTGGCTTGTCCTATAAGCGTAGTGTGGTCCCAGTCGAACTCGTGTTGCTTGTCATCTGAGTGTGTGGCTCCAAACAATAGCTGGTCACAAAACGACATGACCAGTTATCGTTAGTAGCCATACACTTAGATGACAAGCAACACGAGTTCGACTGGGACAACACTACTATTATAGGACAAGCCAAACAGAGAACAGCCAGGGAATTCCTAGAGGCATAGCACTCGTTCACTGATTCAATCAATAAGCACATCGACCTGGACCCAATATATCGACCACTGCAACGGACAGCTGGAACTGACAACCAGAAGCGGCAGATACAAACCACTATAAATGCCGGAGGAAAGATCACAGAAGCGCTTCACAGGAGGCTCCCAAGCACTGAGGATGTCACCTAGACAGGGGACGAAACATCTGCAACACAAATTCCCAGCTCGGCGAATAGAACCACAACAACAAGCACCCGAGCTACAAATCTTCACACAAACTTTATACATTAATGATCTGAACAGAGGAACTGAGGGCATTGCTGTGAAGTTTGCAGATGACACAGAGATAGGGGAGAGACAGGTCGTGTTGAGGAAGTGGGGCCTGCAGAAGGAATTGGATAGGCTGTGGGAGTGAGCAAAGAAGTGGCAGATGGAATACGATGTGGGAAAGTGTGAGGTTATGCACTTTGGTAGGAAGAATACAGGTGTAGAATATTTTTTAACTTGAGAAATGTTTTGGAAATCTGAAGCACAGAAGGGCTGGAGTAGTTCACAATTTTCAGGTTCAGTTGGCAGTTAGGAGGGGCCATGCAATGTTAGCATTCATTTCAAGAAACCCAGAATACAAAAGCAGAGGTGTACTGCTGAGGGTGTATAAGGTTCTGGTCAGACTGCATTTGGAATATCGTGAGCAGTTTAGGGTCCCGAATCTAAGGAAGGATGTGCTGGCCAGGAGGGGGTCCAGAGGAAGTTGACAGAGACTGACCCTGGGATGAAGGGATTGTCATGTGAGGAGCGGTTGAGGACTCTGGGACTGTACTCAATGGAGGTTAGAAGGATGAGGGGGGATCTGATTGAAACTTGCAGAATACTGAGGGGCCTGGATAGAGGGGACGTGGAGAAGATGTTTCCACCCGGAGGAGAGACTAGGGTTGAGGGCACAGTGTCAGAGTGAAGGGACGACCCTTCAGAACGGAGATGAGGAGCAATTTCTTCAGCTAGAGACTGGGGACTCTGTGAGACTCATTGCTGCAGAGGGCTGTGCAGGATAAGTCACTGAGTGTATTTAAGACAGAAGTAGGTAGGGTTTTGGTTAGTAAGGGGATCAAGGGTTGCACGGAGATTGCAGGAGGGAGGACTTGAAAAATATCAGCTGTAATTGAATGGCGTAGCAGACTCAATGGACTGAATAGCCTAATTCTGTCCCTGTATTGTTTGGTCCAGTCGGGTTCAGAATAACAGCAACAACACGGTTTTATGTGGAGCTCCCTCAGCACGGACACTCCGACAGTGCCACACTCCCTCAGCACTAACCCTCTGACAGTGCGGCACTCCCTCAGCGTGGACCCTCCGACAGTGAGGCACTCCCTCAGCATTGACCCTCCAACAGTGCGACACTCCCTCAGCACTGACCCTCCGACAGTGAGGCACTCCCTCAGCGTGGACCCTCCGACAGTGAGGCACTCCCTCAGCATTGACCCTCCAACAGTGAGGCACTCCCTCAGTACTGACCCTCCGACAGTGCGGCACTCCCTCAGTACTGACCCACCGACAGTGAGGCACTCCCTCAGCACTGACCCTCCGACGGTGAGGCACTCCCTCAGCAGTGATCCTCCGACAGTGCAGCACTCCCTCAGCACTGACCCTCCGACAGTGCAGCACTGTATTACTCGGTACTGGGCCGATAGTGAGAGTGTACATTATGAGCTCAATGTCTGGATTGAGATTTGAACCCACTGTCACCTGCCTGACTCAGGTCTGTTTAAAACAGACTTTAATCACTCTGAGTCAAGTTCACAGTGATGCTGGAAAAGCACTGCAGGACAGGCAGCATTCGAGGAGCAGGAGAATCGACGTTTTGGCAAAAGCCTTTCATCAGGAATGAGGCAGGGAGTCTCAGAGGTGGAGAGATAAATGTGGGGGTGGGGGAGGTGAAGGTAGCTGAGAGTGCAATAGGTGGATGGAGGTGAGGGTAAAGGTGATAGGTCAGAGAGGAGGGAGATTGGCAGGTAGGACACGTCATGGGGACGTTGCTGAGCTGGAAGGTTGGAACTGGGGTAAGGCCGGGGGGGAGGGCAAATGAGGAAACTGGTGAAGTCCACATTGATGCCCTGGCGTTGAACGGTCCTGAGACGGAAGATGAGGCGTTCTTCCTCCAGGCGTCAAGTGCTGAGGGATTGGCGATGGAGGAGGTCCAGGACTTGTATGTCCTCGGTAGAGTGGGAGGGGGAGTTGAAATGTTTGGCCACAGGGCAGTGGGGTTGATTGGTGCGGGTGACCCAGAGATGTTCTCTGACCCCTCTAAGTTGTGTTTCTGAAGCTAAATCTTTTCTGTGTGTCCAGAATGTGAGACTAATGTACTGTTCTCATTCAGTTTAACTGAAGTCAGCTCCAACCTCTGTGTGAGGGTTGGTGTCCTGTTGAGGTGCTGTAAGTGTGCCGGTTCCTGTCGGACTGTATTCAAGCGCAATGAACAATCTAAACTTTGCAGCAATCAGTGTTCGAGCTAACCCCTGTATGGTACCCTCCTTACAAAGGATTTGATTTTTTAGTGTGAATCCCTATTTATATATTTTTTTTTCTTTTTAACCCCCACACTACCACCTAAGTGCGGTAGTGCTTATTTTATCCCCAGCACCCATGGTGTGTGTGTGCAGGTGTGAGACACAGTGAGAGACACAAGGTGCACGAATCTTTATTCAATTTCCACCACCAGGAAGATAGGAAAACACCCGAGTGGCCAGTGACAAACACTGCCCTTCTCAAAGGGCAGTGCTGTGTGATCAAAACAGTGAAGGGGAGGGTAGGGACTAAATCAAAATAGAATTGGAGGGAGAAATGATGCACTACAAAGGATTTGATGTGGAGGAGCTGATATTGGACTGGGGTGGACAAAGTTAAAAATCACACAACACCAGGTTATAGTCCAACAAGTTTATTTGGAAGCACTAGCTTTTGGAGCAACGCTCCTTCATCAGGTGGATGTGGAACAGGACCATACGACACAGAATTTATAGCAAAAGTGTTACAGTGTCATGGAGCTGTAATGATATATTAAACAAATTTAGATTAAGTATTTCATCTATAAGAATGGGATATGTTAGTTTCAGTTTTTTAATATGTCAATCCCAGAACTCTTTTTAGGTTATATTCTCAAGATAGCTTCAGCTTTTCTAACAATAGGTGCCATCACACTCAGGCATTAAGGTGCAAGGTTAAAGTCTGTCAGTGTCTCAATATTGAGTCAGACTGGTGCTATTTCTAACGTGGGGCTTACAGAATCTTACATGGATTTATGCAGTTTTTGAGCAAAATAAAATGTAATTCTGCAAATACAAATACATTTCATAAACTTATATGTGTGCGCATGCAGGAGAGATAGAGTGTGTGTGTGTATGTGAGCATGCATGTGGTTTGGGTGCATGTGAGAGTGTGTGTACGTGTGTGTTGAGTGATGAGGTACAAGCCTGTGAGAGGGTGCATGGGTGAGAGTGTGGGGGGTGCATGTATGTGCATGAAACAGCTTGTGTATGAAAGATGGTCATGTTAGTGCGTCAGTATGTAGGAATGTGTGTGTGGGTGTCTGTGTGGTGGAGTGGGGTCACCTGTAGGGTGACATGAACCCGAGGTCCTGGTTGAGGCCATCCCCATGGGTACCAAACTTGGCTATCAGCCTCTGCTTGGCCACCCTGCATTGTTGCTTGTCGCGAAGTCCATCTTAGAGAATGGTCACCCGAAAGTCCGAGGCTGAATATCACGGACCGCTGAAGTGTTCTCCAACTGTGAGGGAACACCATTCATCTGTTGCCGCAGTCTCTGCTCGGTCTTGCCAATGTACCATGCGTCAGGGCATCCTTGCCTGCAGCGTATGTTTTCTAACTGGCATAAAGCGTCAGAGGAATCGCAGACTCAAGTGAGCAGGAACTGGATCAGGAGGAGAAAAGACAAAGTCAAGGTAAGGAGAGATGAGTTCTGAGGAAAGGTCACTTGACCTGAAACATTAGCTCTGATTTCTCTCCTCAGATGCTGCCAGACATGCTGAGCTTTTCCAGCAATTTCTAATTTTGCCTTTAATCTTTTCCATGTATAAATGAACATATCTTGGTACAAATAATGCTGCAAACAAAGACCCTGAAATAGAAACACTGAAACAGAGATTCACATTTGACTAAAGCACCAAAGGATTTTCTATGTACACACACAGACACACACCCCCCCTCCAGCCTCCCTCACCCCTCTCCCCACCCTCGTCACATGGGAATTCGGATGCAAAGCACCAAAGGATTTTCTATGTACACGCACAGACACACACACCCCCTCCAGCCTCCCTCACCCCTCTCCCCACCCTCGTCACATGGGAATTCGGATGCATGATTTGAGAGATGGTTGAACTGCCTCCTTTCAGTGAATACCCCAAGACTGATCTGTACTCCACCGTCATACCATTGTTATCCATCAGAGCCTTGAAGGAGCTGCCCAGACTCTGTCGCATGTTTGCAGACTCAAAACTACTTGCATTGATGGGAAATTTAAAAACTTTGGATAATGAAAGCTGATTTCTCATTTGGATCCCACTCAATCTGAAATCCCCATCTTGCTCACTGTCCAGGGCAGCTCAGACAACCTGCCAGCTGTGTGCTGGAACGTGGCTCAGCAGTATTTACGCTCTTCCCCACACAGTGCAGGGCCACTTTTGGAAAGTGATGATTATTGTATGTAAACAAACACTGCTGGCTGTCTGTTTCTTTCATATTAATTTTTGGCATTTAACTGTTGAGGATTTTACGTTCAAAGAACGCATATGTTTCATTTCCACTCAAACCCTGAGTAAGGAAGTTCTGAGATGCAGACAAGCAGATTAGACTGAGTATAAGCTTTCTATTTTTAAACTCTTTGGAAGATTTTATGAGATTAAAGGTGCTATATAAAAGCAAGTTGTTGCTGTGATCCTTGGGATTTACTCCTCCACGGTTACATTTACATTAGGCAAGTGAAACTTCACACAGAGAGGAATCTACTATTTGAATAATAAAAGCAGAGAGTGCTGGAGAAACTCAGTAAGTCTGATAGAGTCTCTAGAGAAAGTGAGGACTGCAAATACTGGAGAGTCAGAGTCAAAAAGTGTGGTGCTGGAAGAGCACAGCAGGTCAGGCAGCTTCCGAGGAGCAGGAGAGTCGACATTCCAGTCATAGGCCTTCCTGATGAAACGCTCATGCCTGAAACATCCACCCTCCTGCTCCGTCTGCTGCAGACCTGCTGTGCTTTTCCCAGCGCCACACATTTTCACAGAATCTGTCAACAGGGAAAGAGTTAATATTTCAAATCCAGTATGACTCTTCAACAGAACTCCAATTCAGAACTCCAGTCATAACCAGACTTGAAACGTTAACTCTGTTTCTCCAGCATTTTGTTTTTAATTCAGATTTGCCACCGTCCGCAGTACCTTAGGGTTATCTGGTATTCCAGTGAATGGATTCATAAAAAGCCCATTGAGGTGAAGCTCTAGGATGCCTTTCTTTGAATTTTCTGGCTGGGCCCAGTAATTATTGCGCCTCCCTAGTTGCCCCTTGAGAAGGTGGGGGTGAGCTGCCTTTTTGAACTGCTACAGTCCATGTGCTGTGGGTTAACTCACAATACCCTTAGGGAGGGAATTCCAGGATTTTGACCCAGTGACGGTGAGGGAATGTTGATACATTTCCAAGTCAGGATGGAGTGTGGCTTGGAGGGGAACTTGCAGAGAATGGTCTTTTGTCACAGTCTACTCAGACCCCTTGGCATCATGGTAGCCCACAAACCCACCAACACACTAAAACAGCAGCTAATGAACTTGAAAGACCGTATACAGACAATGAGTAAAACTAACCTCATTTACAAAATACCGTGCAAGGACTGTAACAAACACTACATTGGACAAACAGGTAGAAAACTAGCCACCAGGATACATGAACATCAACCAGCCACAAAAAGACATGACCCTCTGTCCCTGGTATCCTCACATACGGATGAGGAAGGACAGCACTTCAACTGGGACAATACATCCATCCTAGGACAAGCCAAACAAAGACACACACGAGAATTTCTATAAGTATGGCATTCCATACAGAACTCTATCAACAAACACATCGGGTTAGACCCCATCTACCACCCCCTGAGAAAAGGAACAGGAAGTGACTTCACCACAGGAAATAACATCACCACAGGAAATGACATCATCAACCCAAAGAAACCCAAACATATAAATGGAAAGCAGGAATTTTCAGCATTGCTTCGCACGAGGCCCACTGAAGATATTACCTAGTCAGGTAACGAAACGTCTGGAAATGAACCTTTTAGCTCAGCTAGCAAACCTACATCCAAAACCTCAACTTGAGCTACAAATCTTCTCAAAACTTGCTAAGTGAATGGTCATATAGTCATAGAGATGTACAGCACGGAAACCGATCCTTCAGTCCAACCTGTCCATGCCGACCAGATATCTTAACCTAATCCTACCTGCCAGCACCTGGCCCATATCCCTCCAAACCCTTCCTATTTATATATCCATCCAGAAGCCTTTTAAATGTTGCAATTGTACCAGCTTCCACCACATCCTCTGGTAGTTCATTTCATACACATACCACCCTCTGTGTGAAAAGGTTGCCCCTTAGGTCCCTTTTATATTTTTCCCCATTCAACCTAAACCATGCCCTCTAGTTCTGGACTCCCCAACCCCAGGGAAAAGATTGTTTATTTATCCTATCCATGCCCCTCATGACTTTATAGACCTCTATAAAGTCACCCCTCAGCCTCCGACGCTCCAGGGAAAACAGCCCCAGCCTGTTCAGCCTCTCCTTATAGCTCAAATCCTCCAACCCTGGCATCATCCTTGTAAATCTTTTCTGAACCCTTTCAAGTTTCACAACATCTGTCCGATAGGAAGGAGACCAGAATTGCACGCAATATTCCAAAAGTGGCCTAACCAATGTCCTGTACAGCCGAAACATGATCTCCCAACTCCTATAATCAATGCTCTGACCAATAAAGGAAAGCATACCAAACACCTTCTTCACTATCCTATCTACCTGCAACTCTACTTTCAAGAAACCATGAATCTGCACTCCAAGGTCTCTTTGCTCAGCCACACTCCCCAGGACCTTACCATTAAGTTTATAAGTCCTGTCCTGATTTGCCTTTCCAAAATGCAGCACCTCATATTTATCTAAATTAAACTCCATCTTCCATTCCTCGATCCATTGACCCATCTGATCAAGATCCTGTTGTACTCTGAGGTAACCTCCTTCACTGGCAACTACACCTCCAATATTGGTGTCATCTGCAAATTTACCAACTACACCTCCAATGTTGGTGTCATCTGCAAATTTACCAACTACACCTCCAATATTGGTGTCATCTGCAAATTTACCAACTACACCTCCAATGTTGGTGTCATCTGCAAATTTACCAACTACTCCTCCTATGTTCACATTCAAATCATTTTGAATCTGCTTTCCTTGTCCTTCTACATGGAAGATGCTATCTGATGATTCGTGGAGCTTGTATTGTAGGTAGTCCACACTGCTGCTACTGAGCGTCGGTGGTGGAGGGAGTGGATGAGTTGCCAATCAATGGAAGCTGCTTTGTCCTGGATGGTGTCGAACTTCTTGAGTGGTGTTGGAACTGCCCCCATCCAGGCAAGTGGGGAGTATTCCATAACACTCCTGACCTGTGCCTCGTAGATGGTGGACATGCTTTGGGGAGTCAGGAAGTAAGTGACTCACTACAGTATTCCTTGCATCTGACCTGCTCTTGTGGTCATTGTGTTTATATGAATTTCTGGTCAATGGTAACCCCCATAATGTTGGTAGTGGGGATTCAGTTATGGAGATGCCTTTGAAAGTAAAGGCTGATAGTTAGATCATCTCTTGTTGGAGATGGTCATTGTCTGGTGCTTGGGTGACCCAAATGTTACTTGCCAGCACGATGAATGTTATTCAGGTCTTGCTGCATTTGGACATGACTGCTTCAGTACATGAGGAGTTGTGAATGGTACTGAACATTGTATAATAACCATCAGTGAACAGCCCTGATTATGACCTTATGATGGAGGGAAGGTCATTGCTGAAGCAGTTGAAGATGGTTGGGTCTAGGACACTACCCTGAGGAACTCCTGCAGAGACGTCCTGGAGCTGAGATGACTGACCTCCAACACCCACAACCATCTTTCTATGTGTCAGGTAATGACTCCAACCACCAAAGAGCGTGTCTCCTGATTTCAGTTTTGCTCAGGCTCCCTGATGCCACACTCAGTCAAATGCAGCCTGGATGTCAAAGGCAGTCTTTTGACTCACCTCTGAAATTCAACTCTTTTGTCTGTATTCTTGAAGCCGCAATTCAATAAGCGAATCATGGCATGAAGTAATCCACTTCGAACACGCAGGATTCTGAAGTCTCTGGGATTAAAGAAATGTATAGCAAAAAGCTTTTTCTCCAGAGTGGGGGCCTCAATTACTAGGGGTCACGAGTTCAAGGTGAAAGGGGAAAGGTTTAAGGGAGATATGCATAGAAAGTTCTTTACGCAGAGGGTGGTGGGTGACTGGAACGCACTGCCAGCGGAGGTGGTAGAGGCAGACATGATTGGGTCATTTAAGATGTATCTAGACAGAGACTTGAATGGGCAGGGAGCAGAGGGATACAGACCCTTAGAAAACAGGTGGCAGGTTTAGATAGGGGATCTGGGTCAGCGCAGGCTTGGAGGGCCGAAGGGCCTGCTCCTGTGCTGGAATTTTCTTTGTTCGTTCTTTGTTCTATACAAACAGAAGTTTTAAAACAAATATTTCAGAATGTAGCAAGGCTTATCTAGTCAATATACCTGGGGACAAAATCTAAGAGACAGTGATATCTTCAGTCTTAAGTGTAACAATAGGTATGTGTCAAATTATTAAGAATAAATTATTTGAATTGTAAAATTGAAGAATACAGGTGACCAAACAGCTATCGAGTCTGCTTCATGATGGAATAAACCTGCTGTGCATAAAACTCTTGTGCAAGCTAATAAATAGTGAAGAATTACATTATTTGTGAGCATTCATTCTCTGACATAACAAAAAGATTGCTATTTTAAATTTAAACTCAACATCATTTTAAAATAAACCATTCTGAAATATTTTCCTTGAGGAGAGCAGTAGCAATAGACCCTAGCATTTCCCCACCATCAATCACAGACGCAGTCAGACTTTCAATCAACTGAAACAGTTCTCTGATGCGATGTGACTCAGTAGGCACCAACCCTGCCTACGTTTCACCATCAAGTTTACCAAGCCCCGTGGTGGCTTGCAACTGGGCTTCTTCAATTTGACCGGACTCTCAGTTCACACCCAACTCCACCCAAGTTTCATACTGGCTTGTTCAATTTTACACAGTTCACAAATATATTTTCGATCTGGTTTTAATGTGAACAATCTTGAAAAAATATATGACCCGGAATAATGAGTGAACAGGATAAGATTAAAACGTAAGCTAGCATCCCACAAGAGTCACAAAGACGGTTTAGAAAATTCCAAATGGGAAAGATGCGAAACAGTTCAGAAGCGATTAATTTCTTGTCCAACATCGCAGACCTTAGAAAGGCAGCTATCAGACTGGATTAAAATGTCACTCAGACAACCTGTTCAACATCACGCGCTGCGAATGACAAATCAAACTAAGAGGATGATGAAAGACAAGTCTTTGCATCCTGAGGCAGTTCAGTCTGTGCTCTTTATGCAGTCACCTCAGGTGAGCTGGAGTCTCTCTCAACCCCTCTCTCACTCACTCCAGTGAACCAACATGTTGATTTGTCCAAAACTAACAACAGTGGCTCCTTGATACACACCAGTCGAGAGGTGTCAATTAAATACGCCTGCGTTTGGCTCCACTGGGGCTGGAGGGGTTACTGCTCACGCTCAGAAGGTTCACAGTGGCTCGGTTCCTTTTCCGCTTGTCGATTACCTCCTTAGTCCCAAGCTCACCGGCTACCAGCGTTCTCTCCTTCACTGCTGGCTTCTCCATCATCTTCATGTTACCTGGACATGCAAGAATCAAAATCAATCATTGTTCAAGAAAGATTGAATCATTCCCACAAGATACGTTAAAAGCCAATACTCAAATTAATTGCATTGCTGCGTTACATTTTTGACAATTTGTTTTTGCAGTTATAGCCATTTACCATTTCAGACTATGTTTCATGTCAATGCATCAATAATAATGACTAGGTCAATAAGTAGCACACTTATCGAGACACAGTTCACAATGCAGGGTGGCATAAGCGCAGAGTAATGGAGAACGCTGCACTGTTGGAAGGTCAGCACCGAGGGAGTACCGCACTGTTGGAGGGTCAGCGCCAAGGGTGTGCCACACTGTTAGAGGGTCATTGCTGAGGGAGTGCCAGTGTCAGAGGGTCAATGCTGAGGGAGCGGGCACTATCGGAGGGTCAGCACTAAGGGACTGCTGCACTATCGGAGTGCTGAAGGAGTGCTGCACTGTCAGAAGATCTGTACTGAGGGAGTGCTGCATAGTTAGAAGGTCAGTGCTGAGGGAGTGGGCACTGTCGGAGGATCACAGTTGTTCTAATGGAGGTGCCTTCCTCAGATGAATTGTTCCTGGATCTTGTGCAATATTTAATTTTCAACGAACATTATCTAAAGTGACTATCTCCATGTTTATGTGATGCTGTTTATGGGACCTTCCAGCCTCCACACTGGATGCCTGCTTCACAGCTGCAACTAATTGAAACGCATGACATTGTGTAACAGAACATACCAAATGTTTTAAATGAATGATGATATCTGTCTGCAATACTGTGTCAAACTTTGTCCATTATTAATTTGGTTGGACATTCAGATGGTGTCACACCCTGAGTGGCGTGATTGCAGATCTCCAGAGATGAGGATGTGGGAGTGTCTGTCCATCATCAGCTTTCATGGCAGGAAGGAAGGCTGTGCCCTTTGCTGGTTGGCCACGTGCAACTGTAAACCACTTGGAAATGTCTTGATTCAGATCCTAATGAGCTCTGGTTGGGGTGGTGTGGAGGCTTGTGTGGACAAGAAAATAGCAGCATGGACCAGCTGGTGGGTCTGTGCTGTACATTCTGTTGCAAGCAATTAAAAGTAATTGTATGAATCCGTAAACTACCCTCAATCACCAGAACAATCACATAACATGACTGGTGTGGGAAACAAGACCAATCTTTTAGCTTAGTTCAATGCTGATGAACAGTCACTGGATTGGAAACATTAAGCTGTGTTTTTCTCTCCCCACAGATGGC
>NC_057729.1:58890236-58894222 GCF_004010195.1 Chiloscyllium plagiosum | reverse complement strand
GCCCCTTGCCTCTCGACCCCACCCTCGGCCCCTCCCCTCGGCCCCTCCCCCGCAGCCCCATGTGGAGTCTGGCAGTAGCCAGTGGTCAGACCTGAGGTGTCAGTAGGTGCTCAGAGGTGTCTGTGCTAACAAGCCCACTGTGTGAGGGCAGAGGCATGCTCCAGGACAACATTGCTGGACATGATCCTGGACTCAGGGACTTGGCCGATAATCAGAAACACGGGTGGAACTTCACCCTTCAAAAGTCAGAATATTGCTGCCTGGTCCCCTTCAGACAATACCTTGACTAGTCCTGCCCAGACCAACTACTGTTAGAGACAAAACAACTGTAGATACTGGAATCCCAGGTAGGCAAGTCAGAGGCTGAATGAACACAGAAGCCAGGCAGCATCAGGAGGTGGAGAAGGAAAAGAGTTCCACCCAAAATGTCAACTTCACCTGATGCTGCTTGGCTTGCTGTGTTGGAACATAGAACATTACAGCACAGTACCCGCCCTTCGGCCCTCAATGTTGTGCTGACCTGTGAAACCAATCTGAAGCCCATCTGTCCTGCGCTGATCCATTTTCATTCATATGTTTATCCAATGACCATTTAAATGGGTGGCACGGTGGCCCAGTGGTTAGCACTACTGCCTCGCAGCGCCAGAGACCCGGGTTCAATTCCTGCCTCAGGCGACTGACTGTGTGGAGTTTGCACGTTCTCCCCGTGTCTGCGTGGGTTTCCTCTGGGTGCTCCGGTTTCCTCCCACAATCCAAAAATGTGCAGGTTAGGTGAATTGGCCATACTAAATGGCCTGTAGTGTTAGGTGAAGGGGTAAATGTAGGGGAATGGGTCTGGGTGGGTTACGCTTCGGCAGGTCAGTGTGGACTTGTTGGGCCGAAGGGCCGAAACTCAATCTCTTTACACTATAAGTAATCTAATCTAAAGGCCCTTAAAGCTGGCAAGTCTACTACTGTTACATTGCGTTCCACACCCCTACTACTCCCCTCCTGCTAGCCATCACCATCTGAAGGAAAAAGGCTCTTACTATCCAACCTATCTAACCCTCT
The DNA here is from genome assembly GCF_004010195.1 of Chiloscyllium plagiosum. Classification (NCBI taxonomy): domain Eukaryota; kingdom Metazoa; phylum Chordata; class Chondrichthyes; order Orectolobiformes; family Hemiscylliidae; genus Chiloscyllium; species Chiloscyllium plagiosum. The sequence continues at coordinate 58,893,172 of NC_057729.1, read as the reverse complement.
GATTATCTTATATTGCTAGTGTAGTGCTGGAAAAGCCCAGCAGGTCAGGCACCATCTGAGGAGCAGGAGAATCAATGTTTTGGGCATAAGCCCTTCATCAACCCTTCTTTCTGGTGAAGGGCTTATGCCCGAAACATTGATTCTCTTGCTCCTCGTGCTGCCTGACCTGCTGTACTTTTCCAGCACTGCACTCAACTCTGATCTCTAGCATCTGCAATCCTCACTTTCTCCTTATTATCTTATATGTCTCAATTAAGTCACCTCTCAACCTTCTCTCTTATGAAAACAGCCTCAAGTCCCCCAGTCTTTCCTCATAAGACCTTCCCTCCATACCAGACAACATCCTAGTAAATCTCCTCTGAACCTTTTCCAAAGCTTCCACATCCTTCTAATAATGAGGTGACCAGAATTGTAAGCAGTACTCCAAGTGCAGCCACACCAGAGTTTTGTACATCTGCAGCATGACCTCATGGCTCCGAAACTCAATCTCTTTACCAATAAAAGTTAATACACCTTATGCCTTATTAACAACCCTATCAACCTGGGTGGCAACTTTCAGGTATCTATGTACATGGACACAGAGATCTCTCTACTCATCTACACTACCAAGAATCTTACCATTAGCCCAGTACTCTATTCCTGTTGCTCCTTCTAAAGTGAATCACCTCACACTTTTCTGCATTAAACTTCATTTGCCACCTCTCAACCCAGCTCTGCAGCTTATCTATGTCCCTCCGAAACCTGCAACATCCTTCAGCACTGTCCACAATTTCACCGACTTTAGTGTCAAATTTACTATCCCACCCTTTTACACCCTCATCCAGGTCATTTATAAAAATGACAAACAGCAGTGGCCCCTAAACAGATCCTTGCCGTTCACCACTAGCAACTGAACTCCAGGATGAACATTTCCCATCAACCGTCACCCTCTGTCTTGTTTCAGCTAGCCAATTTCTGATCCAAACTGTGGAATCACCCTCAATCCCATACCTCCGTATTTTCTGCAATTGCTGACTGTGGGGAACCTTATCAAATGTCTTACTGAAATCCATATACACCACATCCACCTGTTTGGTCACCTTCTCAAAAAACTCAATAAGGTTTGTGAGGCACGACCTACCCTTCACAAAACCGTGTTGACTATCCTTAATCAACTTATTCCTCTCCAGATGATTATAAATCCTTTCTCTTTTAACCTTTTTCAACATCTTACCTACAACCAAAGTAAAGCTCACTGGTCTGTAATTACCAGGGTTGTCTCTACTTCCCTTCTTGAACAAAGGAACAACATTTGCTATCCTCCAGTTTTCTGGCACTATTCCTGTCAACAATGTTCTTCCAGCCTTCTGTCTGTCTACCTCCTAACTCAGCATGGCCTCCTGCCTCCGGGAAGGGGTACATGGCAGCTGCAGAAGGTTGGGTGGCAATGGGTGGGTGGGCATGAGCATGGAGCAACAGTGACCTTCCCTCCCTTTGCTCCTGGTGTAGGCCAAACCCTTCACCTCACACCTTGTCCCAGCGTCTGACCCATGCCAGCTCTGTAACTGCATGTTACTAGTGGGTCTACTCACTGAACCTATTTGAGATTTTCAATTAAATTAAACTGTTTGGAGTGCTACTTACCACTCCAGCTGTCATTCTGTAATCCACCTTTACTGGTCCCTCCAAAATCTCACATATTTCAATAAGATCACCCCCTTGTTCTTCTAAACTCCAAAAGATACAAACCTGGTCTGTCCAACACTTCCTCTTAGATTGCCTGCCTCATCCCAGTAATCAGTCAATGAACCCTCTCTGAACTGCTCGGAGTGGGATGGATCCAAGGGATTTCTGTGTGAGAATATTCATTGCCCATTAAAAGCTCGACTTGCAGTCACCTAGAAAATAGTTGGGTTGTACTTAAATCTGTCATTCTTACCCAACCTGCTCATATAAGACTCTGGGCAGAACATGGCTAACTCTTCACTGTTCATGAAATGGCCATGCATGACACTCCTGGGTAAAAACTGAAAGAATTACGGATGATGTAAATCAACAACGAAAACAGCAGTTGTTGGAAAAGATCAGCAGATCTGGCAATATCGGTGAAGAGAAGTCAAAGTTAATGTTTTGGGTCTTATGACACTTCCTCAGAACTGAAGTAATGAGGAAAACGCTGGTTTATATGCAGAAGACAGGGTGGGGGGAGGGTGTGAGGAGTAAATGATAGACAATAGACAATAGGTGCAGGAGTAGGCCATTCAGCCCTTCGAGCCTGCACCGCCATTCAATATAATCATGGCTGATCATTCCTAAGCAGTATCCTGTTCCTGCCTTATCTCCATAACCCTTGATTCCACTATCTTTGAGAGCTCTATCCAATTCCTTCTTAAATGAATCCAGAGAGTGGGCCTCCACTGCCCTCTGGGGCAGAGCATTCCACACAGCCACCACTCTCTGGGTGAGAGGTTTCTCCTGAGCTCTGTCCTAAATGGTCTACCCCGTATTTTTAAGCTGTGTCCTCTGGTTCGGCACTCACCCAGTGGAAATATGTTCCCTACTGCCAGAGTGTCCAATCCTTTCATAATCTTATACGTCTCAATCAGATCCCCTCAATCTTCGAAACTCAAGGGTATACAAGCCCAGTCGCTTCAGTCTTTCAGTGTAAGGTAATCCTGCCATTCCAGGAATTGACCTCGTGAACCTACGCTGCACTCCCTCAATAGCCAGAATGTCTTTTCTCAAATTTGGAGACCAGAACTGCACACAGTACTCCAGGTGTGGTCTCACCAGGGCCCCGTACAGCTGCAGAAGCACCTCTTTGCTTCTATACTCAATTCCTCTTGTTATGAAGGCCAGCATGCTATTAGCCTTCTTCACTACCTGCTGTACCTGCATGCTTGCCTTCATTGACTGGTGTACAAGAACACCCAGATCTCTCTGTACTGCCCCCTTAC
>NC_057729.1:58882045-58888772 GCF_004010195.1 Chiloscyllium plagiosum | reverse complement strand
TACCTCATTTTTCCTCTGCTTATTTCCTTCTTAGTAATCCTCTGTTGTTCTTTAAAAGCTTCCCAGTCCTCCGTTTTCCCACTTATCTTTGCTATGTTATACTTTATATGTTTCTTTACTTCCCTCGTCAGCCACGGCCGCCCCTGCCTCCTCCTGGGATCTTTCTTCCTTTTAGGAATGAACTGATCCTGCAACTTTTGCATTATGCATATAAATATCCGCCATTGTTCCTCCACGGTCATCCCTGCTAAGGTATTGCAACATTGAACTTTGGTCAGCTCCTCCCTCATAGCTCCATAGTTCTCTTTATTCAACAGAAGTACTGTCACTTCCGACTGTACCCTCTCCCTCTCAAATTGCAGATTGAAGCTTATTGTATTATGGTCACTACTTCCCAATGGCTCCTTCACTTCGAGGTCTCTGACCAATTCTGGTTCGTTACACAATACCAGATCCAGAATTGCCTTCTCCCTGGTCGGCTCCAGCACCAGCTGCTCTAAGAATCCATTCTGAGGCACTCCATAAAGTCTCTTGTGGCCCAATACCATCTTGATTCTCCCAGTCTACCTGCATGTTAAAATCCCCCATAACAACTGTAGTGACATCTTTCGACAGGCCAATTTCAGCTCCTGATTTAACTTACATCCGACATCCAGACTACTGTTTGGGGGCCTGTAGATGACTCCCAAGAGGGTCTTTTTACCCCTGGTATTTCGAAGCTCTATCCACACTGACTCTACATCTCCTGACTCTAGATTCCCCCCGCGCAAGGGACTGAATATCGTCCCTTACCAACAAGGCCACCCCACCCCCTCTGCCCGTCAGTCTGTCCTTACAATAACACGCGTATCCTTGAATATTCATTTGCCAGGCCCTGTCCACTTGAAGCCACGTCTCAGTTATCCCCACAATATCGTATCTGCCAATTTCCAAAAGAGCCTCAAGCTCATCCATCTTATGTCTAATGCTTCGTGCATTCATGTATAGTATTTTTAATTTGTTACTGCTCTCACCCTTCCCATCAACCCTTATTTCACTCAACCTTACAGCATGATGCCTTTCCGAGTTTTCTGCCTCATTAATACAGTTAGGTAGGGATAGAGCCCAAAGAGAGAAAAGAACAGTTGGGCAGACAAAGGAGTGGATAACAATCTGACTAGGAGGGTGAATAGCTGTTAATGGAGACTGTTAGTGGCTAACAATAGGTAGTGTGTAAGGGCAGACTGTGAAATAATAAGGTAAAAGCAAGGACTGCAGATGCTGGAAACCAGGGTCTAAATTAGAGTGGTGCTGGAAAAGCACAGCAGGTCAGGCAGCATCCGAGGAGCAGGAAAATTGATGTTTTGGGCAAAAGCCCTTCATCAGGAATAGAGGGAGGGAGCCTGCAGAGTGGAGAGATATTGCAGAGAGAGGAGCAAAACGTCTTCAAGGGAGGCAACCTTGCAAGAGGATTCGCAGGAGGCTTAAAACCAACTAGGTAAAAACAAGGACTGCAGATGCTGGAAAACAGACTCTAGATTAGAGTGGTGTTGGAAAAGCACAGGTATCAGGAGCAACAGATACAATAAATGATATTGGTGGATGTGCAGGTAAAACTTTGGTGGATGTGGAAAGCTCCTTTGGGGCCTTGGATGGAGGTGAGGGAGGAGGTGTCGGTGCAGGTTTTGCAATTCCTGCAGTGGCAGGGGACGGTGCCAGGATGGGAGGGTGGGTTGTTGGGGGGCGTGGACCTGACCAGGTATTCACGGAGGGAACGGTCTTTGCAGAAAGTGGAAGTGGGTGGGGAAGGAAATATATCCTTGGTGGTGGGGTCTGTTTGCAGGTGGCAGAAATGTTGCCGGATGATGTGGTTTATGCGAAGGTTGGTAGGGTGGAAGGTGAGCACCAGGGGGGTTCTGTCCTTGTTACGGTTGGAGGGGTGAGGTCTGAGAGCGGAGGGGCGGGATGTGGACGAGATGTGTTGGAGGGCATCTTTAACCACGTGGGAAGGGAAATTGCGGTCTCTAAAGAAGGAGGCCATCTGGTGTGTTCTGTGGTGGAACAGGTCCTTCTGGGAGCAGATACGGCGGAGGCGGAGGAATTAGGAATACGGGATCATATTTTTGTAAGAGGTAGGGTGGGAAGAGGTGTAATCCAGGTAGCTGTGGGAGTCGGTGTGTAAGGCCTGGTGTGTAGGACATGGGGGAGTTCAGACCCTAATTTTGTTGAACTTGATATTGAGGCCGGAGGGCTGCAGGGTCCGAAGTGGAAATGAGGTGCTTTTCTTCCAGCTTGTGCTGAGCTTGACTGGAGCACTGCAGCAAACCTGAGACAGAGATGTTGGCCAGGGAACAGAGTGGGGTGGTAAAGTGGCAGGCAACTGGAAGCTCAGGGTATTTTTTGTGGACAGAACGTAGATGGTTACCCAGTCTACGCTTTGTTTCCCCAATGTAGAGGAAACACACCTGGGTATTATTTTCGGATCTTACTTGCTTCTTCAAAAGCATAATTTAGGCCAGTTAGCATAACCTCTCTTTTTGGGGAAAATGTTATGACAGAGCACTTGGAAGTGCAAAACATAATCAAGCAGAGTCAGCACAGCTTCATGAAGGGGAAAATCATCCCTGACACATGTATTAGAATTCTTTGAGAAGGTAACAAGCAGAGTGCATAAAGGGAGAGCAGATGTAACATATTTGGATTTTCAGAAGACATTTGATAAGGTGCCACATGTTAGGCTACCTAATAAGTTGAAAGCCATGGTATTGGAGGTAGTACATTGGCTTGGATAGGGCATTGACCAACTAATGGAAGATGGAGCTTCTTTGACTGTGGTTTTCCAGTGGTGGTTGGCCATGGGAAACGCAGGGTTACAGGGATAGGGTGGGTTTGGTGGATAACTCCTTGGAGAGTTGGTGTAAATTCGATGGGCCAAATGATCTGCTTCTGCACTATTGGGATTCTTTGAGTAGCCAACATAGAGGGATGGGCCTTCAGCTAAAGGTGCAGACTCGGAAAGAGGCAGCCTCAGGAAAACCTTGTTTTACGTGGAAGAAGCAAAGTCATGCTAATAGGTTCATGGTACACTGTGCTATGCATGGTCTTTCCATTTAAAAAAACTAGCAGGAAACCTTGGTTCCATAGGACTATTTGATGAAAATACAAAGCGCTGAATCTCCTACACAGAGAGATTCCATCATTTTGTTTAAGGTAATGAAATTGAAGTAGATATGGACATCTCTGGATCCCAGAGTACCATGGAGTCAGGGTGGGGGGGAAACCTTCTCACTTTCTGACGAGTCTGCTACAGCCAGAGAAACCAGGCTTCAAAATGCTAAGTCTCTGACAGAACTATTTTTCACCAAACCTGTTCTTTGTCTATGATTATTGGTAATTGCAAAAAGGTTTAGATTCCACAAAAATCGACCAGCATGATGGTGAATCTACATTTTTAGCAATTTTTTAAAAGTTAGCAATATGCTGCAAAGTCAAAGACAACTTAGCTTATGCTATCAGAGACAGACCGGTGCGTAGATTCAGAGGTGAAGCAATCCAGAAGAGATTACTGACCGACAGAAAGCAGTCCCAATGAAACAAGCAAGAGAGGAAGCTCAACAGAAAACATGGAGAAGTGAAAGTTCACAAAGTGGTGCCAAAGAAACAAGCCCCAGTACAGACTGAAAATTGTCATCAGTGTGAGAAAAACAGGCAGCAGCACATTACTGGTATAAAGAGGCAGTTTACAGAAAGTGTAGCAAAAACAGGACACATTGAATGCATGTGTCTGAGGAAGAAACATGAATAACATACCAACATTGAACAAGAGTACATAAACTTAAGAACATAAGAACTAGGAACAGGAGTACATCATCTGGCCCTTCGAGCCTGTTTCACCATTCAATAAGGTCATGGCTGATCTTTCCATGGCCTGGTCTCAGCTCCACTTACCCCGCTGTCACCATAAAGCTTAATTCCTTTACTGTTCAAAAAATTATCTCTCTTGGCTTTAAACGCATTTACTGAGGAAGCCTCAACTATTTCACTGGGCAGGGAATTCCTTAGATTCACAACCCTCTGGGTGAAGAAGTTCCTTCTCAATTCAGTCCTCAATCTGCTTCCCCTTAATTTTGAGGCCATGCCCTCTTGACTTAGTTTCACCCACCTGTGGAAACATCCTGTCTACTTCTATTTGTCTATTCCCTTCATAATTTTATATATTTCTATAAGTTTCCCCCCCCCCTTCTTTTAAATTCCAATGAATATAATCCCAGTCTACTCAGCCTCTCCTCATAAGCCAAACCTCCTCAATTCTGGAATCAACCAAGTGAACCCCCTCTGCACCTGTTCCTGTTCCAGTACATCCTTTCTCAAGTAAGGAGACCAAATCTGTACACAGTCCTCCAGGTGTGATCTCACCGGGACCTAGACAGCTGTAACATAACCTCCCTGCTTTTAAACTCAATCCCTTTAGCAATGAAGGACAAAATTCCATTGCCTTCCTAATTATCTGTTGTACCTGCAGACCAATCTTCTGTGATTCATGCACAAGGACACCCAGGTCCCTCTGCACAGCAGCATGCTGCAACTTTTTGCCATTTAAGTAATAGTCCTTTTTACTGTTATTCCTACCAAAGTGGATGACTTCACATTTATTAACATTGTACTCCATCTGCCAGATCTTTGCCCACTGTCTATGTCCCTTTGTAAAGTTTCACAGTCTTCTGTATACTTTGCTCTACCACTAAAATTAATGTCATCAGCAAACTTTGACACGCTACACGTGGTCTCCAACTCCAAAACATTGATGTAAATTGTGAATAATTGCAGTCCCAACACTGATCCCTGAGGCACACCACCTGATCGTCAACCAGAATTCCAATGAATATAATCCCAGTCTACTCAGCCTCTCCTCATAAGCCAAACCTCCTCAATTCTGGAATCAACCAAGTGAACCCCCTCTGCACCTGTTCCAGTTCCAGTTCCAGTACATCCTTTCTCAAGTAAGGAGACCAAATCTGTACGCAGTCCTCCAGGTGTGGTCTCACCGGGACCTAGACAGCTGTAACATAACCTCCCTGCTTTTAAACTCAATCCCTTTAGCAATGAAGGACAAAATTCCATTGCCTTCCTAATTATCTGTTGCACCTGCAGACCAATCTTCTGTGATTCATGCACAAGGACACCCAGGTCCCTCTGCATAGCAGCATGCTACAACTTTTTGCCATTTAAGTAATAGTCCTTTTTACTGTTATTCCTATCAAAGTGGATGACTTCACATTTATTAACATTGTACTCCATCTGCCAGATCTTTGCCCACTGTCTATGTCCCTTTGTAAAGTTTCACAGTCTTCTGTATACTTTGCTCTACCACTAAAATTAATGTCATCAGCAAACTTTGACACGCTACACGTGGTCTCCAACTCCAAAACATTGATGTAAATTGTGAATAATTGCAGTCCCAACACTGATCCCTGAGGCACACCACCTGATCGTCAACCAGAACAGCACTCATTTATCCCAACTGTTTGCTTCCTCCAACCAACCCTCTATCCATGTTGATACTTTACCCATAATGCCTAGTATCTTTATCTTATGCAGCAACCTCTTCTGCAGCACCTTGTCGAAGAGTATGAAGAAAATCAACACGGTACATAAAGGGCATGAGAGAAGCTCAGACTCTCTGTCTGAAGAGAAGCTGATATACTGATCATTCCTGGTGACGCCAACTGATACTGTATCACTCCCTTACTGAAAGTAAACTGATAAGATTCCTGAAGAAGGGCTCATGCCCGAAACGTCGATTCTCCTGCTCCTTGGATGCTGCCTGACCTGCTGCACTTTTCCAGCAACACATTTTAAGCTCTGATCTCCAGCATCTGCAGTCCTCACTTTCTCCTCCCTGATAAGGATGTGAGTAACATCCTCATTTGATTTGTTGAAACCACCCATGACAAGTGATATTGCTATAGAGTCATAGAGATGTACAGCATGGAAACAGACCCTTCAGTCCAACCCGTCCATGCCGACCAGATATCCCAACCCAACCTAGTCCCACCTGCCAGCACCCGGCCCATATCCCTCCAAACCCTTCCTATTCATATACCCATCAATCTGCTTCTTAAATGTTGCACTTATACCAGCCTCCACCACTTCCTCTGGCAGCTCATTTCATACACGTACAACCCTCTGCATGAAATAAGTTGCCCCTTAGGTCTCTTTTATATCTTTCCCCTCTCACCCTAAACCTATGCCCTCTAGTTCTGGACTACCCGACCCCAGGGAAAAGACTTTGTCTATTTACCTGATCCACGCCACTCATAATTTTGTAAACCTCTATAAGGTCACCCCTCAGCCTCCAATGCTCCAGGGAAAACAGCCCCAGCCTGTTCAGCCTCTCCCTATAGCTCAAATCCTCCAACCCTGGCAACATCCTTGTAAATCTTTTCTGAACCCTTTCAAGTTTCACAACATCTTTCCGATAGGAAGGAGACTAGAATTGCACGCAATATTCCAACAGTGGCCGACATAATGTACTGTACAGCCACAACATGACCCCCCAACTCCTGTACTCAAAACTCTTACTAATAAAGGAAAGCATACCAAATGCCTTCTTCACTATCCTATCTACCTGCGACTCCACTTTCAAGGGGCTATGGACCTGCACTCCAAGGTCTCTTTGTTCAGCAACACTCCCTTGGACCTTACCATTAAGTGTATAAGTCCTGCAATGATTTGCTTTCCCATAATG
>NC_057729.1:58872566-58881980 GCF_004010195.1 Chiloscyllium plagiosum | reverse complement strand
GCCAGTTCTGTATCCAAATGGCTAGTTCTCCCTGTATTCCATGAGATCTAACCTTGTTCACCAGTCTCCCATGGGGAACCTTGTCGAATGCCTTACTGAAGTCCATATAGATCACATCCACCGCTCTGCCCTCATCAATCTTCTTTGTTACTTCATCAAACAACTCAATCAAGTTTGTGAGACATGATTTCTCACTCACAATGCCATGCTGACTATCCCTAATCAGTCCTTGCCTTTCCAAATACATCTACATCCTGTCCCTCAGAATCCCCTCCAACAACTTGCCCACCACCGATGTCATGCTCACTGGTCTATAGTTCCCTGGCTTGTCCTTACCACCCTTCTTAAACAGTGGCACCACGTTAGCCAACCTCCAGTCTTCTGGCACCTCACCTGTGACTATCGATGATACAAATATCTCAGCAAGAGGCCCAGCAATCACTTCCCTAGCTTCCCACAGAGTTCTAGGGTACACCTGATCATGTCCTGAGGATTTATCCACTTTTATGCATTTCAAGACATCCAGCATTTCTTCCTCTGTAATATGGACATTTTGCAAGATGTCACCATCAGAGGAAACAATAGAATCTGAATTTCCAACAAGAGAACAAAGCCAAACTCTTCAAAAAGGTCAAGAAGTATTGGTGAAGAATGATACCAACTGGTGGGAAGCCGGTACGAGCATAGGGTGGACTGATCTCCTACACTGTACAGAGATAAGAGACAATCTGGTATGGAGAAGACATGCAGATCAACTCTTGACAACTGTTTCCTGTGACATTAAGTGAAGATCCACAAATAACTGTGTCAAATACAGACCTGAGGGTGGGTCAGTGACTGGAGCATCTGAGGGAAACAGTACCACAGTGAAGAATACCTTGACACTGTGTAGATTTCTCAACATTTCATCATCTCAGGAAAAGACAACAACAGATGATGTTCCTAGCATTCATAAAACACCAGAGAAAAAACAAACAGATGCCTAAAGTGCTCATGACCACATGGGAATCACGTGCTCTGGAACATCTTACTACTGACTGCTGTATTTATGAATGTTTTCATTGTAGGTAGCTCTGATGGGAGGGAGGCAGGATGTTGTGTATCTATGTCAGTATGGTGGACTATCACTTGAAAAGTCCAATCACAAGACATAACAATGACATTATCGGCTGTCTGATGAAGGAGCAGCACTCCGAAAGCTAGAATTTCCAAATAAACCTCTTGGACTATAGCCTGGTGTTGTGTGAATTTAACTTTGGAGTAGACAGACAGCTCTCTCTAACCTTGTCACATGTAGAGTGAACACCTCCTTAATAAAGTTTCTGCTGTTCAACACTTCAGCATCACTGGTCCTTCTCAGAAATTAACAAGCTACAATTATTTGCAATTTTTATTAATGACTTGAATAAGAAAAGTCCATGAACTATTGCCAGGTTTGCAGATGGCACAAAAATAGGGGAAGGAAGTGATCAGAGTGACATAAAGAATCTGCAGAGGGACATAGACACATTAACACATGGAATATAATATGGAGATCGTGAGGTTATACTGTTTTGCAGGAAGAATAGTGAAGCCGAATATTATTTAAATGGAAGGCTGGTCCAAAAGATAAGAGCCAATGAGAGCAAAGGCAAGTTATCAAACAGGATCCAAAACTGACTTACAAGTAGGAGGCAAGAAGGTGATAGTGGATTGTAATTGGAGGCGTGTGACCAGCAGAGTACCACAGGGATCGGCGCTGGGACCTTTACTGCTTGTTACACACGTCAACAACTTGGATGTGAATGTTGAAGGTAAAATCAGTAAGTTTGCCAATGATGAAAATTGGTGGTGTTGTTGATAGTGAGGAGGATGGTCTCAGGCTACAGTCTGATATTGATCAGCCGGCAAATTAGGAAGAACAATGGCAGATGGAATTTAATCCAAATAAGTGCAAGGTGATGTATTTTGGGAGGTCTAATAAGGGGAACACATACACAATGAATAGCAGGCCCCCAGGGAGTACTGAGGAACAAAGGGACCTTGGTGGACAGGTCCATAGATCCCTGAAGGTGTCAGCACAGATAGACAGGGTGGGGAAGAAGGCTTGCCTTCACGAGCTGGGGCACAGAATATTGGAGCAAGGAAGACTTGTTACAACTCTATAAAATATTGGTTTGGCCACAGATGGGACACTGTGTGCAGTTCTGGTTGCTACATTATTAGAACAAGGTGATCGTACTAGAGAGGGTGAAAAGGAGATTCACCAGGATGTTGCCTGGGATGGAAGGTCTCAGTGATAAAGAGAGACTGGATAGGCTGGGTTTGTTTCCCCTGGAGCAGAGGAGGTTGAGGGAGAATCTGATTGAGGTAAACAACATTATGAAAGGCATAGACGGGGTAGATTGTGAGAATCTCTTTCCCATGACTCAGGTGTCTCAGACCATAGAGTCATAGAGATGTACAGCACTAAAACAGATCCTTCGGTCCAACTCGTCCATGCCAACCAGATGCTCTAAATCAATCAAGTCCCATTTGCCAGCACTTGGCCCATATCCCTCTAAACCCTTCCTATTCATATACCCCACGCAGATGCCTTTTAAATGTTGCAGTTGTACCAGCCTCCACCACATCCTCTGGCAGCTCATTCCATACACATAATACCCTCTGCATGAAATAAGTTGCCCCTTAGGTCTCTTTCATATCTTTCTCCTCTCACCCTAAACCTATGCCCTCTAGTTCTGGACTCCCCCATCCCAGGGAAAAGATTTTGTCTATTTATCCTATCCATGCCCCTCATGATTTTCTAAACCTCTATAAGATCACTCCTCAGCCTCCAACACTCCAGGGAAAACAGTCCCAACCTGTTCAGCCTCTCCCTATAGCTCAAATCCTCCAACCCTGGCAACATCCTTGTAAATCTTTTCTGAACCCTTTCAAGTTTCACAACATCTTTCCGATAGGAAGGAGACCAGAATTGCATGCAATATTCCAACAGTGGCCTAACCAATATCCTGTACAGCTGCAACTTGACTTCCCAACACCTATACTCAATGCTTTGACAATAAAGGAAAGCATACCAAACGCCTTCTTCACTATCCTATCTACCTGCGACTCCACTTTCAAGGAGCTATGAACCTGCACTCCAAGGTCTCTTTGTTCACAACACTCACTCGGACCTTACCATTAAGTGTAAGCACAAGTTGAAGGTTGAAACTTTATTGCTGGAACAGCACAGCAGGTCAGGCAGCATCCAGGGAACAGGAGATTCGACGTTTCGGGCACAGGCCCTTCTTGGTGAGGAGCAAGTGGTTTCAAGGAAATCTGGAAATATGGAAGGTGCTGCCTGAGAGGATAGTGGAGGCAGGTACTCCCACACCATTTAAGGAACATCTGGATGAGCCTTCAAAGTACTAGGGTGTAGTCGGCTATGGACCAAGTGCAAATAAATGGGATGAGTATAGTTTGGTGTTTGTTGGTGGGCAGAAAGGCCTGTTGCTATGTTGTATGACTCTGTGACTTAAATGAGGAAGACTACAGAAAGCCACAGAGAGTAGCGATATGTGAGGGGGAGGGGATCCATGTCATGAATTGCAAAAGGTTCATCCAAGCTCAGTATGTAATAAGGAAGGCAAATAGAATGTTGGCCTTTATTCCCAGGGGAATGAAATACAAAACTAGAAAGGTTTTGCTAAAATGATGCAATGCACTAATCAGACCACAGCTGGAATGCTGTGAATAGTTTGGGACCCCTTATCTAAAGAAAGATATGCTATTGTTGGGGGCATATTGTTGGGGGCAGTCCAGAGAAGGGTTAATGGACTGATATAAGATAGGGAGAGGTGGAGTAGATTTGGCATTGGTGTCTTGAAAAAATAAGAGTGACCTTATTGAAAGCTACAAGATTCTCTGGGGACTTGACAGGGTAGAAGTGGAAACATTGCTTCTCCTTGTGGGAGAGTCTCGAACCAGAGGGCATCATCTTTGAATGAAGAGTTAGACATTTAAGATGGAAATGAGAAGGAATTTCTTCTCTCTCTGGGGAGTGAATCTGTGGAATTCTTTGTCACTCTTGAGGCTGGGTCATTAAGTATATTCAAGACTGAGAGAGATTTTAATCAGTAATGGGAATCAAAAGTTATGGGAAATGAAATAACTCCACTGAGACCAGTATCCCATCACCAAGTCTCCCCTTATTTACACGGGAAGAGACCTTGACCCTGATCCACCTCCCTTAGAGCCAGCTCTCAGAGTGAACAGAACCTCTGACATTCCTGATTATATCTGTCAGCCAGGGCTCCCTGATTGGATCAGATTAACAGCCCCAATCAGGGAACTCACATTCTGTGAGGTCCACTTGGCTGACCTCGTTACAAACACTACGGGGACAAGGCAGGGACAAGGAGTTAAGGATGATCAGATCAGCCATGATCTCATTGAACGGCAGGACAGACTCGATGGGCTGAATGGCCTACTCCTGCTCATATGTCATATGCTAGACTGATTATTGCAATGGGATTGGTTGTTCACGACCATCTTTATCCCTGACAATATGGGGGGTAGTGGGGAGAGAAGGTTGATTTGTTGAGGGAATGAGGGCGCTATGAAATCCCACCACTCATACAATCCAGGGTGAGGGGGCTCGGTCACATTCATTACACGTGATGATCTCACCTGATGTTAACTTAGAGTTCTGAGCCTGACCTGCGGGCTCCACCCTCAAGCACAGCTGTTCCATGGAAACCTTGACACTGAGTCAAAAGCTGGATCCACAAACATTCAGTGAAAACAACAACAAAAACTTTCCTTTACACGGCACCTATGATGTGGCAAATCATTTCAATGTGTTTGTCCAATGTTAGAGATTGGTTCAGTTGGGCCTCTATTCACTAGAGTGAGAGGGGACCTGATTGAAAGGTATAAACTTTAAAAGAATTGGACAGACTAGATGCAGGGAGGACGTTTTCCTGTTTGGGAAGTATAGAGCCAGGCGATACAGTCTCAGCTTACTGAGGACAGAGATAATAAACAAACTTTTCAGTCAAAGAGTAATGACCCTGAAGAGTTGTCTACGACAGATAGTTGTAGAGGCCGAGTGATTGAATATATTAAAAAAAATAGATAACTGCTTAACTATAAAAAGCATCAAGGGGTTTGCAGAGAAAGCAGGAATATAGCAGTGAGATAGAGGATCAACCATGCTTATATCGAATAACAGAGCAGATGCAAAGGACTGAAAGTCATACTCCTGCTCCTTGCTTCTATGTTTCAGGGTTAATTTTGATTAAGCTACAGAGGGTAAGTTAAGAGGAGAAATTATACAAGTTACATGTTTTCTCTACAGTTTGGAAAGTTAAGGGGTGATCTGATCAAACTCTTCAAGATAGTACCAGGAAAAGACAGAGTAGCTAAACTATTTCCATTGGCTGGGGATTCTAGAACTAGGGGAATCACCTGAGAATGAGGGCCAGACCGTTCAGGAGAGATGTGAGGAAGCACTTCTACATACAAAGGGTGGGAGAGGTTTGGAACTCTCTTCCCCAAATGGCAGCAGATGCTGGAGCAGTTGATAATTTAGAAACTGAGATAGATACATTTTCATTAAGTAAAGGTATTAAAGTGTATGGCTTAAAGGCAAGTCTATGGAGTTAAACAATGATCTTACTGAATGGTAGGACAGACTCAAGGGACTGAATGGCCTCCTCCTGTTCCAAATGTATATGTTTTTATACATTTGCAAGGAGATCTATTGGGGGTAGCTCTTTCAAAGGACCAGCTGAAACTGAGGAGACATTAGGGTAGATGATGAATAGAGAGAGGTTTTAAAGTAAAGTCTATAAAGAGGAGAGAGAATGGGCCCGGAGCAGTCACAGATAGTGAAACAGAGTGATAAACTCAGGAGGTGCTCGAGAGGTGAGAATTAGGGGAGCAAGAGAGATTTTGGAGAACAGGAAGAAAATTAAAGAGGGGTGAGGCAACGGAGAGTTGTGGGGGGGGGTTTCAAAATGAGGACGAGGGCAACTCAGAATTGCGAATAATTGCAAACCTGCTCAGGTTCACACAACAAAGCTCGACTAAAAGAAAGTCATTGTCCCCCTCTGAAGTACAGAGCGGATCTGAAGAACAGAGGATTGTTTGCTGGTAGCAGGAGATGATGGGATTGACAGTGTCAGGTTTCAGACAGCTGCTTGTCCTAGATTTCAGTCATTCAGTGATCACGTGGACAGAGTAATTGAAGACCTGACACTGAGTCACTCATCTCGACCCAGCCATTTCCATCATTCCCAAATCCCAAGGGGAGGTCAGACAGTGGAAGGGCTGGCGTTGATATAGCAGCAGAAACTGTAGAGAGCAGCTTCCCACCCCCGTCATGGGCTTTCCCTTCCCTACTGTGAGCGGGGGATGATTTCTCCCTGAATGCAGGTTTGATTATAAAACCTCACAGGATACCAGGAAGCCATTCAGCTCCCTGTCTGTGTGCTGGCCCTTTGCCCAATAGATCTCCTCTTTGCAAATTTATAAAAATATTTAAGTTAGGAACAGGAGTAGGCCCTTCAGCCCCTCGTGCTTTCTCTGTTATTCAATAAGATTGTGACTGATCTGATGACTCTACATTCCTGTCTGACCCTGATCCTGCTTTATCCTCTTGTTTAACACGAATCTCTCTACTTCGGCCTTAAAAATATTCCACCAACAGAGGAGACAGAAAGACTCATGACCCTGAAAGAAAGCAAAAATTGTCTAATCTTGTATTAAACAGCACTCCCTGGTTTTGGACCAACTCCCCAAGAGGAAACATCCTTCCCACATCCACCTTGTCCAGACCATTCAGGATCTCAGACACTTCAATCCAGTCTCCCCTTGAGGCCATTCAGCCACTCAAGCCTATTCCACTATTTAATGAGTTTATGACTGATCTGTGGCCTAATCCCACATGCCTGCCTTTGGACTATATCCCTCAGTACCTTTGTCTATCAAAAGCTTGTATATCTCAGTTTCTAAATTAACACCTGATTCTGCATCCACTGCTGCTTGTGGAAGAGAGTTCCAATGATCTACTGCCCTTTGTGGGTACAGTGCACCCAGTGGGAAGGTGATGACCCAGTGGTATTGTCACTGGACTGTTAATCCAGAGAGGTATAAAAACAGCTAATATTATGGGAACGGCACGGTGGCACAGTGGTTAGCACTGCTGCCTCACAGCGTCAGAGACCCAGGTTCAATTCCTGCCTCAGGCGACTGTCTGTGTGGAGTTTGCACATTCTCCCCGTGTCTGCGTGGGTGTGCTCCGGTTTCCTCCCACAGTCCAAAAATGTGCAGGTTAGGTAAATTGCCTGTAGTGTTAGGGGAATGGGTCTGGGTGGGTTGCTCTTCGGAGGGTTGGTGTGGACTTGTTGGGCCGAAGGGCTTGTTTCGACACTGTAAGTAAATCTGATCTAATCATGAGACTGAGGTTTGAACCCTGGAATTTGAATTTGATAAATATCTGGTATGACGAGTCTGGCAATGACCATTGATCCCCTGTCAATTGTTGGGAAAGCCCCATCTGGTTCACTAATGTTCTTTGGGGAAGGAAACTGCCATCCCTACCTGGACTGACCTATATATGACTCCAGACCCACAGTGATGTGTTGACTCTTAATTGCCCTCTGGGATGGGCAATAAGTGCTGGCTTGACCGGCGACACCCTCATCCTGTGAATGAATAATAAAGAAAATGTCTCTCCTGAAGAGTCTGCCCCTAACTCTCAGACTATGCATCAAGATTAGAGTGGTGCTGTAAAAGCACAGCAGGTCAGGCAGCTTTTGCCCAAAACATCGATTTTCCTGCTCCTCGGATGCTGCCTGACCTGCTGTGCTTTTCCAGCACCACTCTAATCTTGACTCTCATCTCCAGCGCCTGCAGTGCCCACCTCTGCCTCTCAGACAATGCCCCTAATTCTACAATCTCCAACCAATGGAAATAGTTTAACTTTATTTACCATCTCTTTTGCTGTTAATATCTTGAAGACTTCAATCAGATCACCCCTTAACTTTCTAAATTCTAGGGAAACCAGGGCTAATTTGTTTAATCTCTCCTCATAACTTAACCCCTTATTCTTGTAAACCTGCACTGTACTCTTTCTGAGGCCAATCTTCCCTTCCTAAGGTGTGGTGCCCAGACCTGCTCACTGTACTCCCAGTGGGGTCTAACCATGGTTTGGTATAACTGCAGCATAACGTCTGTATCCTTGTATTCCAGTGCTCTAGGTATAAAAAAACAGCATTCCATTAGCTTATTGATTATTTTCTACACCTGTTTGTGACGTTTTAAAGATCTCTGCACTTGAATCCCAAAGTCTCTTTGGACATCCACTGTATTTACCTTCACATCATCCAGAAACTACCCTGATCTATCCTTTCACAGTCCAAAATGGACAAGCTCCCACTTGAACTTAACCCCACCTGCCGCTTTCCTGCCCATTCACTTAGTCTATCAATATCCCTTTGTAATTTGATGTTGTCGTCTACATTATCTCCCACACCTAACTTTGTGTCTTTTCGTTATTCATTTTTGTGGGATTAAGGCATCACTGACTGGAACAGTATTTATTACCTGTCCCTAGTTGCCCCTTGAGAAGGCGGGGGTGAGCTAACTTCTTGAACTGCTGCAGTCCATGTGTGGTTGACCCACAATGGCCTTAGGGAGGGAATTCTAGAAATCTGATCCAGCGACAGTGATATATTTCCAAGTCAGGATGGTTAGTGGCTCGGAGGGGAACTTGAAGATAGTGGTGGTGTTCCCATGTATCTGCTGCCCTTGTCCTTCTCTATAGAAGTGGTTGTGGGTTTGGAAAGTGCTGTCTGAGGATCTTTGGTGAGTTTCTGCAGTGAATCCTGTAGATGGTACACACTGCTGCTACTGAGTGTCAGCGGTGAAGAAGTGGTTGCTTATGGTTGTGATGCCAGTCAAGCGGCTGCTTTGTCCTGGATGGTGTCAAGCTTCTTGAGTGTTGTTAGGGCTGCTCCCACCAGGCAAGGGGGGGAGTACATGGGAACCTTGATTATCCGATTACCAATTTATCCAAAAATCGGATTATCCGAAGGAAATCACGAGGTCCCGATGGAAACGTTACATCAAAGACGTGTTTCCAACTGTGATCGCGTCTTTTGTTTACAGTGATTTGCACCATCTCCAAATGACTGACCTCCCGCCCTCTCTCTCCTCACACTTTCCGTGGAGTTCTACAGAGGGGTGTATCCTAATGTCTCCCCCCCTCTTCCCAGGAATAATCTCTCCAATATTGTCCTGTGCAGGGCAAAGACGGAATCTGTCAAAAATTTGCAGTAAGAAGTTGTGTGTGTGCGTGCTATTTGGAGACTTACTCCACAAAGGCAGCAGCAGTCTTATTGTTGGTGTGCAGTCCGGATGCCCCGGAGAGGGGCTGGGGGTGGC